>NC_056729.1:1683114005-1683151505 GCF_019279795.1 Protopterus annectens
GTGTACCCCTGCTGTACATTTAGTAGTGTTAGCTATGGTGTATCTTAGTGCTGCTTTGACATGCGGCAGGGGACATATTAACCTGAGCAGGAAATATTGTGGACACACACTCGTGTACGAAACACTTCATGTCTTCTGTATGCCTGTCCCTCTCTGTAAACTGTGAAGGTTACAACTGTGGTGAAATGTATCTTGTTACTCTCCAAAACCATGGAAGTGCTACTGATCCAACAGAGGATTCGACTGTAAGTGTTCAATAACTTTTATTTCTTATTTTCATTTTATTTGTTTACCAGAGTAGCACACTGATCACAACTGACCATTTACAGGCATAGCCTGGGTGAATAAATTCCAAAAAATAAAACAACTAATTCATAAAAATGGAGTATAAAATGACTAATTCATAAACACGGAGTATAAAACAACTAATTCATAAACACAGAGTGTACAATATCCAGTAGACAACTGAAGCAATGAGTAGATATTATTGAAAAAGGAGAAGAATAAATGTGGATTAATTTTGGTAGTAACTATAGCAGATAAGCATTAGGTTAGAACAGAAGGTGGGAGTAGAAGTGGTGCAGGTCAGGAGAAAGATAGGTGATGTGTCCAGGGGAAAAGTGCTTGCAATCAGATTTTTGATGGAGGTGTCTCTTTAGTTATGCTCTGTAAGTGGGGAAACAGCAGATTTCTTTAAGGTGTTGGGGGGATTTTGAGAGTTTGGTGCAAGAATGGAGAAAGAATGGTCAGTACAGTGCTGTTTGGTTGTGGGCATCTGTAGCAGGGAGTCGTTTAGGAAAAGTTGTAAAAGTTGTAGGAAGTGGTTTTATTATGGGGCTTGGCATCAAGAGACAGGAAGGCCCCTTTTTGAAGTAGTTTGAAAAGAAGACACTGTAGGAGTAGCTTACCCCTGCAGATGACTGGGAGTGATCTAACTCTGGAGAAGGTAGTGTAGTGGTGTTCCTGAAGGGTAGTGGAGTTGTAAATGAACCTGCAGATTTTGTTTTTAATGGACTGTAGAGTAGTTGAGTTTTTTAGAGGCTGTAGCTATTATGGGCAGCCCATATTTGGGTTGAACTAGAAGGATTTCTTTGCCTATTGCAGCTCTAGTTGGTCTGGGGAAAAAGGGGCATATTTTCCAGGACTAGGATAAAAGAGAGATGATTTTTTTTCAGTGTTTTCAACGTAGTTATGGAAGTTAAGTGACTGAATTTCTACTGGATACTATTGATATCTGCAATATTAAGATTTTAGGCGTTTTTTAGCTTTTGTGAGGTCCTGTGTATCATAATTTTTGTTTTACAGGGGTGTATGAGTAGCTGATGTTTCTTTTGCTAAAAATTAAAGAAGTGGCGTTCAGACTGAATATGGGTTTGAATAGCTGAACATGAAGAACTGGACTGGAGGATCATAGTGTTTTAGTTGAATATGAAGGACTGGATTGGAGGATCACAGTGTCATCAACATGAAGAATAATAGGAAGGTTAGACAGAGCGTAGGGTAAAAAACTGAAAACAGCAGTGAGGTGAGTATGAGGCCTGGAACACTCCTTTGATATGGAGTGCTGTAGGTATTATGGGATGTGCCAGTAAGGGAGGATTACATATGTGAATAGGGCAGTATACTGTGTGACTTAGTGTGAGCCTTATAACTACTGTGAGTGTGTCTGATGGGGGTACAGTGTGCCCGCCAATAGCATACTCAGCTGGTTTAGAACCCATGACAGTAGTGTGCATATGCAGCTGTGCTCTATGATGGGACATCCCACTTGACTTAACTTCAGTCCTCTACTGTTAACATATCACCCCCTATGTGGGTATGTGTGAACCCCTCCTCCCAACATCTTTACCCACATCTGTAGTCCATAGGATGGGGTGATTGCAACTGGTATATGGACACACCTGTTAAACACTCACCTCAGATAGGCATGTGGTGTATATTGTGTACTCATACCTCTGGAATGCGTAGGTGACCTCCCAGGTTCCCCACAGTAGCAATAATGCAGGCAATGTATCAATACCCTCCATCAGATACACATATAGTAATTACATGAGTCACACAGTGTACTATCCTGTTGACAGATATAATCTTGTCTTACAGTACACTGTGTCATATCCTCCAGCATATAGGAATCATCAGTGTTACTGACAGCCCTTAACCTACACCAGGGCCTAAGCCTCCTTCAACAACACCCAATTCCCCTGCATGGGGTAAATCCCTACCCCTGTTCACATTACCCAACACAGTATGCGCCTGCCATTAGTGGCACCCATTAGCACAACCGTTACCCAAAAACATTGTCATAATGCAGCAAACAGTATTGTAGCATAGTTACAAAGTAAAGAGAATTCACCTCCCAAGCATGGTTCATTGCTGTGTATCTTACAGAATTTCTGTTTTTGTCTTTAGTCTCTCAGTCCAGAGACCACTCTATGAATATTTGCCACAGCAGAGTGAATGTTTAATAAGTGTATCTTTTATTGTGAATTTTGAGACTCTTAATGTACAGTTTACACTAATCAACCCATTTAAAATGAATATTCGTGAATCTCTCTTTTATTTCATATGGAGATTGGCGTAATGGTTAAGGTGCTTACCTCACAAATTCAAGGTGTAAGGTTTGATTCTCACATAGGATAATTGGCTAGGCTTAAAATGACCCAGAAGGGCAGTTAGCTTAGCACTAATCTATGAACCTATGAAAATCACCTCAGCCACACTACAAGGCTGTGTCAACTTTGTGCACTCACATGAGTCCCAACAAAGCACATTGAGCATGAATGGGTGGGTCAATGATCCCAATGGGGGTGCTATGGAAACTAATGGCAAATATGGTGACATATATTGGCACCGTGATGCTTTGCATGCCATTGATCACACCCTAACACCATCTTGCCATGTCATGTATTTTTGCGCTAGGCAAAGATAGCACCAGAAATGGTCACCCTAATGAGGCGCCTGATAATGTACATGATATTCCTACAACAATAATGTAAACAACCAAAAGGGGGCTACATTTTTTGTCTGGATTATGACATATTATAGATCATGGTTTGTGAAGGCACTGAGTCTGACAGTGCTCTCAGATAATACAGCAAAGGAAATAAAATCTTTCTGCACTTTATATACAAAAACCACAAGGACTACCTGGTACACACACAGCCCATAATAGTTTCATTTCCCAAGCTCTTGCTTATAACTATCAAGGGTACCAGAACTTGTCAGAAATTTGGGGATGCATGGTTCATAGGTTCATAGGTTCATAGGTTCATACTAGGCTATCTGCCCTAGGGCATTTATAAGCCTAGCCAGAATGTGTTTGGTTTTCGCCACCCATTTTAAATTTATTTTGCTATGCCCTTTTTTGAGGTTAGTATACTGTGCCTCTATCTAACAGTGACACAGAAGTGATACCCGGGGTAAACCTATGATCTCCCATCCACTCATCAAGATTCCTCTTGAAGAGAGTCAATGAGGGACTCTGCCTAACCTGGACTGGGATTTTATTCCAGAGTGAAGGGAGCCTCTGGGTTATGAATCTGTCCCTCCAGCATGTCCTATTTATTTCAGTGCTGAGGTTCAAGTCTCTCGAGCGCGTAGCTCAATGGGATTTGGATTTTCTGAGGTGCAGCATGTCCATTAATTCCGGGTTGGACATGGCTTTATACGTCAGGCACAGATCTCCTCTGAACAGGTGGTATGCCACTGAGTAGAGATGGAGTTTCTTTAACCGGGCAGCATATGGCATCTGTTTGAGCCCTTTGATCCTCTTGGTGAGGTACTTTTGGGGTCTTTCCAGTTGCTGCAGGTGTCTGGTAAGGTACATCCCAAAGGGCATTGTACTCAATTATGGGCCTGATGAGGGATGAGTAAAGAGGCACGATGACCTCCCCTGATCTAGATGTGAATCCCTTCATGATTAGGTGGGCTATATAAAATGTTTTTCTAACCACTTTGGCCACGTGGTTGTCAAATGAGAGATTGCTATCAACTTGGGTCCCCAGGTCCCTAATTACTTCTTCTGTACTTAATGGATTTCCACCTATGTGGTAATTTGTGGGCACTTTGTTTTTGCCAAAGGGGATGACTATACACTTTTGGCATTTAGCTTGAGGCCATGGCTCTGGCACCAGTTGTCTGTTTCTATGAGGCCCTTTTGGAGGATGCTTGTGTCGGCTGGAGAGTCGATTATGGCACCCAGTTTGCAGTCATCTGCAAACTTGGTCAGCCACAGTCCTTCCGTGTTGGCCTGTACCTCCGAGAAATATATACCGAACAAGAGAGGTCCCAGGACTGAGCCTTGTGGGACACCACTTGTAACTGGTTTGGAGTCTGACATGGCTCCAGCAATTCTAACCATGTGGGTTCTGTCCTTGAGCCAGTTTGCAATCCATCTAGTGACATAGGGTTTATATTTAAGCTGGTGAGCTTATCTATAATGCCCGAGTGGGGTATTGTATCGAAGGCTTTTGCGAGGTCCAGGTAGGCTGTGTGGACCACCTTCCCTCGTCAATGGCCTTGGTGACTGTTTCAAAGAAATCAACCAGGTTTAAGAGGCAGGATCTGCCCTTAACAAAGCCGAACTGGGTAGGATCCAGTGTTTGTAGGTCCCCAATATCTTTATTTATGAGGTCCATGATGATCCTTTCCATAGCTTTGCAGACCAAGCTAGTCAGGCTTATGGGGCGATAGTTTCCAGGATCCGTTGAGGCACCACCTTTATGGAGAGGGACCACTGTTGCTGTACGCCACTCTTTGGGCACATATCCTGTAGTAAGGCTGAGATTGAACAGTAGTTTTATGTTTGGGTTTAGCTCTTCTTTGAGTTCATGTAGGACGCAGCCCGGGACACCATCTGGTTAGGCTTAAAAAGGCCCTTGTGGTTGTTAGCTTAGCACACACCTATGAACCCATGCATCTGCTATAGGACTCTTCTGAGCATCCCATTATAAAGGCTTTATAAACAGGATTTCTGCCTCATGAATGGAGAACAACAACACTCATCCTTCTGCACAAAGACTCTGGAAACTACTGACTCAGCCATGGAAAGTATTATCACGAAAATAATCAAAATTGACATAGGAAACTGCCAGACACTGGACTCAACCCAATTTGGTTTCATCAAGGGCAGGTCACGCCTGCTCAGCCTGGTGAACTTATTTGAGAAGGTCACCAATACAATGGATGAGGGCAGAATCATTTACACTGCCTGACTTGATCTGTCCAGGTATTTGACACAATACCCCACTCAGGCATTGTTGACAAACTTAAGATGTTAGGTATAAATCCTTATGTCACTCGGTGGATAGCCAGCTAGCTCACAGACAGGACCCAGGAAGTTAGAATTGGGGAGTCCTCCTCTATGAAGAGTCCATTCACAAGTGGAGTCCCTCAGGGATTGGTCCTGGGATCACTCGTTTTTGGCATTTACTTCTCTGTAATCAAGGCCAGTGTCAATGGCCTCTGGTTAAATTTGCAGATGATTGCAAATTAGGAGCTGTCATAGAATCCCCCACTGACACAAATGTTCTGTATGAAAGGCTGACACAAACAAATAGCTGCTGTAAGAGCCATGGACTAAAAATAAATGCAAAGAAATGCATAATATTATCACTTGGGAAGTCATTCAACTCTGGTAACTATCATATTGACAGAACACCCCTAAGCGGTGACCCAGTAGTTAGGGACTTGGGGAAACACACAGGCAGTAATCTGGCCTTTGACCATCACGTTTCTACAGTAGTGAGGAAATCATTCTGAGTCGTGAAACTTATAAACAAAAGTATGACATCTCGGTCCAAGGAAGTCATTGTTCCACTGTATTCAGCATTCATCAGACCTATCAGTGAATACAATGCTCCCTTTGATATGTACTTAATCAGGCATATCCAGCAATTGGAATGTCCACAGAGATTTCTGACTAAAAGAATACAGGGCATAAATATCATATGCAGATCACCTCAAGGCCCTAATCCTGTATTCTGTCTCCTACAAGCTGTTGAAGAGGATCTATGCCTGGCATGCAAGGCATTGTCAGCCCTACCCTGATGGACCTCCTACATATCCGCAAAACAAACAGCAATATAATTACCTGTTCTAAAGACTTAAACCTCACCTGTAATATAAATAGGACTTGCTGGAAAGGCAAGTATGTATCCCAGAGACTACCCCATCCATATGAAGCAGAGTTCCTACTTAACAAATTCAAGTATAACTTGGACAATTGGAATGGGGAACAGGTATTTCATCCATGTTTTTAATGGACACGTGAAGTCTGCCTCATCTCCCAGTCCCCTGCTTGTAAACATTTCATCACCCAAGCCCCTGTTTACACTTATCAAGAGTATCAGAAGTTGTTTGACATTTGGGATGCATGGCTATGCTTAAAAAGACCATTGTAGTCATTAGCCTAATAAATGACCTGTGAACCTATAAAGTGGATGCCTGACAGAGTCTTGCCAAGGTGCTAAGTGTTGCTACTGGCACCAGCCATATTAGTGATTAGTGACACTATGACTACAGTGACCTGAGGAGGCACCATCCTGACACATGCATAGTTTCCTAGCCAAGGGGAAGAAAAGGTCAGAGACAGTGCTGTAAAATATACAGTAAGTATAAAAGACTGGCTACTGTCCTACTAATTCTCATTTAGTTAAATGGGCCCTTAGTAGATATTTAATTGATGTGCTTTGTATTTTTTGTTCTTGGTTTTCAGCTGAAGAGCAGACTACATAGAATGAGATTTTGTACCCAAGTTCATATATTTACTATGTTATTGATATTGATTAGTTATGTATATCAGTGCAGTATTAGAGCATCTACAGCTATAGCAAGTGACACACCTCTATCACACTGTTTTGTGCAGTCGTATATATATATATATATATATATATATATGTGTGTGTGTGTGTGTGTGTGTGTGTGTGTGTGTGTGCGCGTGTGTGTGTGTGTGTGTGTGTGTGTGTGTGTGTGTGTGCGTGCATGTGTGTATGTGTATATATATATATATATATATATATATATATATATATATATATATATATATATCTAGAGAGAGAAAGAGAGTCACTTCAGAAGACTGAAAGCCCAAAATCTTTAATTTCAAAAGACTGAGACCAAAATCTTGAATGTTTAAAAGACTGAAAATTCAAAATACTGAATCTGAAAATACTGAAAACATGATGTGAAGATTGGGGAAAGATGGGTGAAGGCTGCCAGCCTAGTCAAATAGAAATTGATACATAAGTCTATCTTTTGTATATATAAATGTAAAGTACAGACTTGTGTTTTTAAATTAAAGAAAACACTGTAAAATGTGAACTTCAAGATTGCTGCAACATTGCCATCTGCTGTAAGGAAAACCAAGCCAAGCATTTCAAATGTTCTTTAAAGTTACAATTATCTAAATGGTGGTGCCGAAGCGACTGGCTGAACACCTTCTTTCTATTGTTTTAACTTAAGGAATGACTGCTGGAGTGTACATGTGAAATGTCTTTTATTGTTGTAGTTTCCTGAGCAGGTGTTAGATTGCTAAATAATGCAGTTTGTTGGCCTGGAAATTCCAGACTAAGTGTCAAAATGATGTAATGTGTATACTGGGAAAACCTAAGTGTCAAAATGATGTAATCTGGGCGGGCCTTAGCAGAGCTGTTTGTTAGTGAGTTTAAAAACTATTGGTGAGAGAGAGAGACTGTAAGCATTTTTGCCTTGGACCATCAACCCCAGCAGTGCTTATGCTTTGTATGTATGTATGTAAGTAGGATTGTAGCACTGTGTTTTCTCTTAAGAATAGCTAAAAATTAGAAAGTTAGATTAAGTGTTTTTCTTTGACATCAGAACTGTCCTACTGTATTATTTTAAGTTTCTGTGTGATCTCTAAACTCTTAGATATCTCTGTAATGTAGTAGTATTGTCTTGTGTTTTAATTATTTATTATTAAATATTTTAAAAACCTTTACCTCTGGCTGGTTTGTGTAGCGATACATAGGCTCTAGAGTACATTGCCTATTTATAGAGTTTATTGTAATAAGCCACTCTAATAAGCCTTAGACTGAATATTCACATTACCAATTGGATAATAATATTGCACAGTAAGAATTGGACACCCTTTTTAGGGCCTTTGCATAGCTGATAATTATTAAGCTGGTGGTGGCAGTAATTACTACTGTATAGTCTTTCCCAGCCTTTCCCAGGAGTGTCTGTGAAGTTGTATAAGTACTTATCTCAAAGTGTGGGTGTGTGTCAGCTACCTGGGCAGGGACATGAAACACTGGCTGGAAAGAGAGGGTACTGAAGGTCAGCTTGCCAGCTAGGCTGAGATCTGGACCCTATAGCTGTGCCAGTGGGGAGTCTTATTGGGGACCTGGAGAGCAAGGGAGCAACCAGCCCCAGACTGACTGTGATCTCTGTGTGCACTTAAGGGAAATTGCCCTTTACTGTGTGTATTAGTTATCCTTTCCTCTTCTATGAGACGACCTCCCCGGTGTTAGTGGTGAGGACTGAGGCTCCTTGATTGCTAGGCCAGGGCACGGTCATCACATATCTGGTGGCAGTGGTTGGGATAAAATATCCTCACATATCTGTTTGGCAGCGGTGGGATATCCACATCACATATTAATTAGTTAGCAAATACTAATTGGCTTGTAGTGGTGTGGGTAGAGTGAATACTGTAGCTTATGTACAGTGATCTCTGAAGGTGTTTTGTACTCTAAATCATCCATGCAGTGTATACTCAGAGTTCAGATCACAATTGTTTTATTTCTTTTGTTAGCTTAGTTAGTCAGGGTGAGCAAGCAGCATGTCAGCACAGGAGTATGGAAAGATGACAAGGAGCCAGCTGGTGGAGATGTGCCAGGCTAGAGGACTGGTGCATGGAAACCTGACTAAGGCAGACCTGACTGCAGCCTTGGTTACAGCTACATCAGAAAACAGCATCCAGGAGGACAATCAGACTGGCAGTGGAGATACAATATCCTCGGAGAATGAACAGCTCAACCCTTCTGCGAAAGACAATCGAACTGGCAGTGGAAATACAATATCCTCAGAGAATGGACAGCTCAACCTTTCTGCAGTGGACTTAAAAATCCAGATGGATCTAAAGAGACTTGAGTTGGAGGCCAGGTATTTGGAGATAGAAGCCAAAGAAAAGGAGCGTCAGAGGAAGCATGAGAGGGAAATGCTGACTCTTCATCAGAGTCATGGAGGTAATGGGGAAGGGAGTAACTGGACCCCAGAAGCACAACAGGTTAGTAAATTTCTTCAGCAATTTAAAGAGGGGGATAATTTTGATAGTTTCATTCACATGTTTGAAACGGTATACAAACAGTATAGTGTTGACCAAAGGCTCTGGGTACGGTTCCTGACCCCTTTACTCCATGGGAAAGCTGTAACTTGTATATCACAAATGCCTGACTCTGTTTTGATTACACTGCAGTAAAAAAGTCTGCTATAATGTTTTAAGCTAACACCTGAAATGTATAGGAAAACGTTTTGTGAGCATAGACGGAAGGCAGATGAAAATGTATGTGAATATGATGCTGAACTGAGCACTTATTTTCATAGCTGGGTGAGTAGATGTCAGGTCACCACTTTTAAAGGGCTGGCAGACGTTTTGGTGAGGGAACAAGCCCTTAGCCCTTTGCTTGAGGACATGAGGATCTGGTTAGCTGATAGACAATGTGCTACTTCAGATGAGTTGGGGAAGAAGGGAGACCTATACCTGGCCAACAGGGAAGCCCTGCACAGGAAGGGGACCCACAGTACTGCTCATGGGTCTAAAGGAACCCATGCTGGGCAGCACAAACTGCCAAAACAGAATCCACCAGTAGCAGGGGAAGCCACTAGTCCAGGTACACATCCAGGAGCTAGGGTTAAATGTTTTGAATGCAACCAGTGGGGCCATGTGGCATACGGGTGTCCACGGCGGCAAGGTGGGGAACCAAAGGTGAGGGAGCCAGTAAGTGGGAAAGACAAAATGCCAACAGTATGTTGTCTTGAGACAACCGGGGTATGGAACTACCATCCTGCAGATGTCCTGAGAGGGAAGGATTCAGATGAGGCAGTACTATGTACTCATGCAGTTACATGCATTAAGGCTAGGAGACAAGCATGTGGGTCTGGTAGCCTGGGGGAGACCCAGACAGACTGCATACTTGCAGCCAGGACTGCTGAGGTGGTTACTTCAGGGAGTGAGCTACGCTGTAGCAGTGAGACTGGATGTGAGCCACAGCTGCTTCGGGGTACTTATGTTCCCTTGGACAGGGTAACTGCAAAGGTAGAGGTGAGTAGTAGTACTCAGGCTGACAGTGAGGCACCACTGTCAGTGGATGCCAGACTTCCAGTGGAAGGGGAGCTGGGAACGGTTACAAGGAGGGAGTTAAGACAGGCTCAGCTCTCAGACCCTACATTGCAAGGTCTGAGGCAGGTATCTAGGGAGGCACCTGATTCTCAAGGGAAGGGGGAATCTGTATACTGGGACAAAGTGTTACTATACAGAGAGTGAACCCCTGAGGGAGGGCTAGAAGGTGAAAGAGTACAGCAGTTGGTAGTGCCTAGAGCTTACCATCTGGCACTTCTAGCCATAGCCCATGAAATTCCCTTTGCAGGTCATATGGGCATAAAACGTTCAAAGAGGCGTATTATGTAAAACTTCTAGTGGCCTGGAATTTCCAGTGATGTAACAGGGTACTGCAGGACCTGTTAGCAGTGCCCAAAAGGTAGTCAGGGCAATAGACAAGGTGAGAGCTCCTTTGATGCCTTTGATGTGACTGAGGAGCCATTTCAGAGGGTAGCTATGGATATTGTGGGTCCTCTGAGTACCCCAAGTTCCACAGGGAAAAAGTATATCCTAGTGGTAGTGGATTATGCTACATGATACCCTGAGGCAGTGACTTTGTCCTCCATTGAGGCAGAGAAGGTGGCAAACACTTTGTTAGAGATTTTCAGCAGGGTGGGTTTCCCAAAAGAAATACTGACTGACTGAGGTGCCAATTTCCTGTCAGACCTGCTGGCTTGTCTGTGGAAGTCCTGTGGGGTGAAGCACATGAAGACCACCCTCTGCCATCCCCAGACTAATGGTCCTGTTGAGAGGTTAAGCTCTATAATCAAGTCCATGCTACGGGCATTTGCAGAAAAGTTTAAGAGGGAGTGGGAAAAATATTTGCCCCATCTGTTGTTTGCTTACAGAGAGGTTCCCCAGGAATCCACAGGTTTTTCACCCTTTGAGTTGCTGTATGGGCATAGGGCGAGGGGACCTCTAGATTTAATTTGAGATGAGTGGGAAGGTGAGTGTAAGTCTCACAAGGAGTCTGTTGTGGCATACGCCCTAAACCTCAGGACACGGCTCAGGGAACACATGGGCTTGGCCCAGGTGAACCTGGCAGAAGCCCAACAACTGAAAAAGGTGTGGTATGACAGGAATGCTCGAGCTAGAAAATATGCTGTGGAGCAGCAGGTAATGGTTCTCATTCCTGTCAGACACAACAAGCAGCTTGGGAGGGACCCTACAATGTGGTAAGAAAGGTAAGTGATGTTAACTATATGGTGGAAGTGCTAGTCAGATGGCAGGAGCACAAAGTGTACCATGTTAACATGATGAAACCTTACCATGATAGGGAGGCCCTTGCACTGAGTATTTGCAGTGGATTGCAAGAGGAGTCTGAGGGAGATCTGGGAACTGATCTCCTCAGTGAGGCTCGGGCTGACACCTTGGTGGAAGGGGTAGCAATATCCCAGCAGCTATCTCCTACCCAGGTTCAAGAAATCCGAGCAGTGTTGCAGAAATTTGGAGACATGTTCACTGGGAAACCAGGGAGCACCCACCTGGTGCAGCATCAGGTGGATACAGGACCCCAAAGACCTATTAGGCAGGCCCCCTTATAGGGTGCCTGAGGGAGTCAAACAGACTCTGAGGGAGGAAGTACTGGAGATGTTGGAATTAAAGGTGATTCAAGAGTCCAACAGTCCCTGGGCCTCCCCAGTAGTGCTGGTGCCAAAAAAGGATGGCAGCACCAGGTTTTGTGTGGATTACAGGAAATTAAATATTCACAGAGAGTCGGATGCTTACCCCATGCCTAGGACAGATGAGGCCCTAGAGAAGCTGGGTGGTGCTAAGTATCTTACAACCATAGATCTTACTAAGGGTTACTGGCAGGTGCCCTTGACTCCCAGTGCTAGAGAGAAGTCAGATTTGTGACTCCTTTTGGCTTGTATGAGTTCACAAAGATGCCTTTTGGGATGAAGAATGCCCCAGCGGCTTTCCAGAGGCTGGTGGATAATATCCCAGCAGGAGCAGGAGGGTTTGCCCTTGCTTACCTAGTTGATATTGCCATCTACAGCCATTCCTGGCCTTCAGCATGTCAGGGAGGTGCTGGGCAGACTACAGAGGGCAGGGTTTACCATTAAGCCGAGCAAATGTCAGGTGGGTATGGCAGAGATTTCCTACCTAGAACATAGAGTGGGGAGTGGTAAGATAAGGCCAGAACCTGCCAAAGTGGAAGCAATTCAGGCATGGCCTGCACTTGTTACCAAAAAGCAGGTGAGGGCCTTCTTAGGGACAGCAGGGTACTACAGAAAGTTCGTCCCCAGTTATAGTACCATAGCTAATCCACACCGAAGAATCCTGAGTAGACCTGTATCACACACCAGTGGAGTCCAACTAGATCCACAAAAGCAGTATTTATTAAGCTCAAAAATGATGACACTTTTTGTTAATCCACAATAGTTTAACTTCATCAGATACACACTTCCTTAGAAGCAAGAGTTTAAAAACCCCTCTTGTCACACCACATGGTCTACAACCAAAGATTGTTGTGTGTGGCAGCTAACACTCCTAAAAGGAACCCTTCCCTCTGAAGCACAAAAGCTAATTTTGTAACACAAAACAAAATATCCAGTTTGATAAAAATGTGTCAATGTATGCATATATATATATACATACAAGTGAAAGATTCACTGAAGGCAACACACTGCAGTTCAAAAATACAGAAATAAACAATACATATTTAAAATACTAATAAAATGCTTAAAACAAGTACTGTTTTTCAAACAACCAAGCAACCATGTTACTGTTACACTAAAATTTGATATAACAAGTGTTTACAGATACACACATTTTACCCAAGTCTAAAATACAAATTGTTAGTGTGGTTCAATGCCTTTTAAATAATACCAAAAACAGTACCACTATAACAGCCCCACACAGTTACTGACAGTAGTACCCACTATTTATCTATTCAAACTTTTCAGTTTTAAAATGCACATGATGGAACTAATTTCATTGATTCCAATGTAATGGCATGAATCTAATCTCAACTGCCATAGCAGTTCATTTCTTTCTAAACTAAGTGAGTCTGATCCCCCTCTCCCATCATTCAAAAATTGGTCAATAACTCTGAATAGAAAGTCATGACCTGGATGCTCCATACTGTGTCTTGCTAGGGCATTTTCGATCGTATTTCGACCTATGCTGTTGATATGTTCGTACACATGCTCCCGCAGTTTCCTGTCGGTCTTCCTGATGTAAAATGCCGGGCAGCATGTGCACATTGCCATATAAACAACTTGTTCACTCTGGCAGTCAAATTTGCCTCTGATTTTATATTTCTGATCTGTTATTAAAAAGGACTGTCCAATTGCCATATGTATGGCATGTATTGTTTATTTCTGTATTTTTGAACTGCAGTGTGTTGCATTCAGTGAATCTTTCACTTGTATGCATATATACGCATACATTGACACATTTTTACTCAAATTGGATATTTTGTTTTGTGTTACAAAATTAGCTTTTGTGCTTCAGAGGGACAGGTTCCTTTTAGGAGTGTTAGGTGCCACACTCAACAATCTTTGATTGTAGACCATGTGGTGTGACAAGTGGGTTATTTAAACTCTTGCTTCTAAGGAAGTGTGTATCTGATGAAGTTAAACTATTGTGGATTAACAAAAAGTGTCATAATTTTTGAGCTTAATAAATACTGCTTTTGTGGATCTAGTTGGCCTCAACTGGTGTGTGATACAGGTCTACTCAGGATTCTTCAGTGTGGATTAGCAGTTTTTCATTTTCAGCAGTTTGTTGATAGTACCACAGCTGCTCCCCTCACAGTCCTGACAAGGAAGAACAGGCCAGATAAGTTAGTGTGGACCCCAGCATGTGAGCAGGCATTTCAGAAGCTTAAAGAAGCTTTGGGAGGACCCCCTGTGTTAGCCAGTCCAGATTACAGCAAAGAATTTGTTGTACCGGTGGATGCTTCAAACCATGGGGTGTGGGCTGTACTTAGCCAGATTTCTTCAGAGGGGGAAGAGCACCCAGTGGTTTATCCCAGTCGTAGGCTCCAACCCAGGGAGGAATGCTATGCAGCTGTAGAAAAGGAATGTCTAGCCATAGTGTGGGCACTGCAAAAACCTCAGCCTTATCTGTATGGAAGAAAATTCACTGTAATGACAGATCACATCCCCCTAATATGGTTAAACAGAGCCAGCCAGCAAAATGTCAAGTTGCTAAGATGGAGCCTGGGGTTGCAAGCATATGATATGTCAGTGCAGCACCGCAGTGGTATTAGCAATGCCAATGCAGATGGGCTCTCAAGACAGGGAATGGGGTGAGGTACCCTCAGATAGACCTAACCCTTTCAAGAAGCATTTCTCAAGGGTCACTTGAAAAACTAGCCTGAGTTCTCCAGGGGGGAGAGATGTGAAGATTAGGGGATAATGGGTGAAGGCTGCCTGCCTAGTCAAATAGAATTTGATACATAATTCTGGCATTTTTAAATATAAATGTAAAATACAGCCTTGTTTCTTAAATGAAAGAAAACACTGTAAAATGTGAACTTCATGATTGTAGCAACATTGCCATCTACTGTAAGGAAAACTAAGCCAGGCATTTCATCTGTTCTTTTGAAGTTAAAATGATGTCTTGTATACCCTTTTGATCTAAATAGTGGTGCCAAAGACACTAACTGAACACATTCATTCTATTGTCTTAACTTAAAGAATAAGTACTAGAGTGTACATGTGAAATGTCTATTATTGTTGTAGTTAAATTGTTAAATAATGTAGCCCTTTTGGCCTGGGAACTCCAGATTAAGTGTGAAAATGATGTAATCTGTATACTGGGAAAAACTAAGTGTCAAAATGTTATAATCTGGGAGGGCCCAACAGAAATGTTTGTTAGTGAGTTTAAAAACTATTGTTCAGAGTGACTGTAAGCATTTTGATCTTGATATCCAACTCTCATCACTGCCTTATGCTCTCTTTATATAAGTAGTATCTTAGAAGTATGTTTACTTGTAGAAATAGCTAGGACTATAAAGATTAGACTTAAGTGTTTTTCTGTTATATCAGAACTTTCCTACTGTATTGTTTTAAGTTTCTGTGTGATCTTTGAACTCTTAGATATCACAGTGATATAGTAGTATTGTCTTGTGTTTTTAATTATTTATTATTAAATATTTTAAAAACCTTTTACCTGTGGATGGTTTGTGTAGAGATAAGTAAGCTCTAGAGTACATTGCACATTTATAGAGTTTATTGTACAAGGCCACTCTAATAAGCCTTAGACTGATTAGGCACATTACCAATTGGATGATAATATTGCACAGTAATAATAGGACACCCTTTTAAGGGCCTTTAGGTAGCTGATAAGTATTAGCTGGTGGTGGCAGCAATTACTAACATATAGTGTGGGTAAAGGGGCACAGCTGGAAAATCTGTGTCAGCCTTGCCCAGGAGTATCTGTGAAGTTGTATAAATACCTATCTCAAAGTGTGTGTGGAGTGTCAGCTACCTGGGCAGGGACACGAAGCACTGGTGGGACAGAGAGAGTACTGGAGGTTAGCTTGCCAGCTAGGCTGAGATCTGGACCCTATAGCTGTGCCAGTGGGGAGTCTTATTGGGGACCTGGAGAGCAAGGGAGCAACCAGCCCCAGACTGACTGTGATCTCTGTGTGCACTTAAGGGAAATTGTACTTTACTGTGAGTATTTGTTATCCTTTCCTCTTATCTGAGACGCCCTCCCTGGTGTTAGTGGTGAGGATTGAGGCTCCTTGATTGCTGGGTCAGGGCACGGCTGTCACAGCCGTAATGGCAATGTGGGAAACCAAGTTTATATTAAAGGGTCCGTATGCAGACAGAGTTTATTTTTTGAGGAGGTTTGTGGATGATCTCTTCATTTTGCGGAGAGGGAACACTGAAGAACTGAAGAAGTTTGTACAGTATATTAATCAAACCGCTACATTTTTGAAGTTCTCACATACTTATTCTATGAAAACAGTAAATTTCTTAGATGTTATGGCACTGTGGTTATTGGTTTGCATAAGAAAGAATGTCATGTGACTCATTTATTCGTTAAAGATAGTATGCACCCCCATATAAAGAATGTCATGTGACTCATTTATTCGTTAAAGATAGTATGCACCCCCATATAAAGAATGTCATGTGACTCATTTATTCGTTAAAGATAGCATGCACCCCCCCACATATTTTTCAAAATGTCATTCAGAATCAGTTTTGTAGAGCTTCAAGACTGAATGTGACAGATGAGGATTTTCTTCAACAAGTTGAGCAAACTAGTAGTGATTGATTAGAATCGGGGTATTATACTAATGATATACAGAGTAGCATCAAGGAAGTGAGTAAACAGAGATGTTTAAAGGCTAAACCATATTTTTCTAGGAGTGAAGACTTTAGAGAAGGCCGTAGTGATGGACAGAAAAATAACATTAGAGAAAATAAACTAACTAGAATATCATTCTGTCACTCTAAAGATGCATGTATGTATAAGAATGTGATAGAGAAACACTGGAATATATCTAGACTAGATAAAGGCATCAGTAGTCTAATAAACTATTCACTGAAGAACTATAAATCCTTGAAGAGACAGTTATGTCAACCGAAGGTTAATGAAAGGAAGCATGGCCTCTTAAGGTCAGCTATAGAGAAAGGTACAAAAAAATGTAGCAGATGTAATTTTCGTAAATATATAGATAGTACTTCTAAGTTTGAACTTCCGGACCAGTTAAAGACATATGAGTTTGACAGCAATGCCACCTGTGAAACAGAGCATTTAGTCTATCATGCCCCCTGCACAGTGTGCTTTAGTTTCTATGTAGGGAAGACAGGCAGGTCTCTGAAGGAGAGAATAAGTGAACACATCTATGCTATCCATAAAAAGAATAAAGTGAATACCTTGGCCAGACACACTATCAATAATGACATGGAACATGTCTTTAAATTTTTAGTTATAGGGAGAACATATGAGAGTATCAGAGGAGGGGACCTACGGAATATTACAGAAGAGCTTGAAGCCAAGTGGATAGTAAGACTAAGGGCTTTTAGAGGTCATGGATTAAATGAACATATACCGCTGCACCCTAAGCTAAATTCTAGGCAGCTTTTTAGGTACGATGTGCTGTGGTATTGTTTGCATGATAAATCACTGACATCTTGTTACAGGCTTGTATGTACTTTGGAGAATATAAGTGGAAAATGTAAATATGTGCAGATCTGTACTTGTGACTGTAAACTCAAAAGTCATGGAAGTTTGAATTATAACTTACATTTTTTTACAAATAGGTTTTCAGAAGTGTATATATACATTTCAGACTTCTAGTACAGTTAATGGTATGTACCTAGTGGAATGCTGCATTAAACTGAGAGTGTATATTGACACTACAACTATGCATTGGTTGATTTTAATCATGTGTCCCAAGAGGGTGTGTATTTAAACTAAGAGTTGTTTTTAAAATGTATTAGACATCTGAAGAAGTGGAGTTACCCATGAAAGCACTTGTGTAGAATAAAGATTTTCATACTGGATTCCACAGCCGTCTCCAAGTCCTGGTGTTTTGCTTTTTATTCTGGATCTGTTTTGTACAAGACAAGTGAGTTCTAAAGCTTTAGTGGCAGTTTTTGTGTTTTTTACTTATCTAAACTGTTGACCTCTTCATCTCCCAGATAATTATTTTCTGCTCTTCATCAATTATTGCACATGTTCTTGTTTAAACTTCATTAATTTTAAATCCTGAGAAGACCTGAAATGGACTCAGAATTTTCCACAACAGAGATGTCCTTTTCTGGATTTATCAGTACAAAATAATATTATCTGCTAATAAAGCTAACTTTTCTTTTTTACCATGCCAACTATATCCTTGTATTTCTGAGTCCCGTATTTTCTTTGCCAATAGCTCTAAATATAAAGCAAATAACAAGGGAAAAAAGGACTTCCCTGCCTGTTTCTTTTGTTCAAACACAACTTATCAGAGAGGAACCCTTCTACTTTCCTTCTTGGCAACAATTCTTCATATAGCCTCCTAATTAACCTTATACTGTATCAGGGTATACAAATGCTTCCATTACCCTACTCATAAAATCCCAGCCTACTCGACTAAATGCATTCTCTGCTTCAAAACCTACTAACAACAGTAGTATTTTCTTACATACTGCTTCCCTCTGGATCACCATTGCTCTACTAATGTTGTCAAATATTTGCCTCCCCTCCACAAAACCACATGTGAAGATTGGGTGAAGATAGGTGAAGGCTGCCAGTCTAGCCAGATAGAATTTTGGAGATCATTCTGTCATCTGTAAATATTAATGTAAACCACAGGCTTGTTGTCTTAAATGGTAAAAATAGTGTTACATGTGGAACTGAAAAAATGTAACAACAGTGCACTCTACTGACCAAGTAAAGCATGTTGTGACCCTTTGATGTAAACACGGCTCTGGCCAGTCTAGATGAAGGAATTCTTGCTATTGTTTTAAGGCCAGAGTTAATGGCCAGAATTTGCATGCATGAATGTCCTTTATTGCTCTGGTTTCTGCCCAGAGGTGAAGAATGTAAATGTAGTTTCTGTTAGCCTGGGAACCCAGGGAAGTGTGAAGAATGATGTAATGTGAACCAGGAATGTGATTTTAAAAACAGAGAGAATCAGAGAGCATTAATTATTTTTGTCTTGACCATCCAACTCATCAGCACTCTGCCTGTGTTCTATATGTAAGTTTATCTTAAACTTGTGTTTTCTCTTAGAAATAGCTAGAAACTAGAAAAATTAGACTAAGTGTTTTTATGTGATGTCAGAACTGTACTACAGAATTATTTTAAGTATTTCTCTGTGATCTCTGAACTGTTGACTAGCACCGTGTAGTAAAAAGTATTGTCTTGTGTTTTGACTATTTGTTATTAAATATGTTTAAACCCTTTCAACTGTGGCTGTTTTTGTAGAGATAATTTAAGCTCTTTAGACTATTTGCATGCCTTTGGTAAAATTGTACAAAGCCACTTCAATAGCTTTAGCCCTGGGCTATACTACCAATTGGATAATAATATTGCACAGTAATAATTGGACACCCTTTCAAGGGCCTTTGAGTAGTGGGTGGTGGCAGCTGGTACTACCATATAGTCTTGGAAAAAGGGGCACAGCTGGAGAACCTGTGCCAGCCTTCCCCAGGAGTGTCTGTGTGGTTGTATAAACTCTTCTCAAAGTGTGTGTGTGTGTGTGTGTGTGTGTGTGTGTGTGTGTGTGTGTGTGTGTGTGTGTGTGTGTGTGTGTGTGTGTGAGCTAACTGGGCAGGGACACAAAGCACTGGTTGGATAGAGAGGGTGCTGGAGGTTTTAGCTTGCCCACTAGGTTGAGATCTGTACCCTATAGCTGTGCCAGTGGGGAGTCTTATTGGGGACCTGGACAGCAAGGGAGCGACCAGCCCCAGACTGACTGTGATCTCTGTGTGCTCTTAAGGGAAATTGCACTTTACTGCATGTATTTGTTATCCTTTCCTCCTATATGAGATGCCCTTCACTGGTGTTAGTGGTGAGGATTGAGGCTCCTTGATTGCTGGGCCAGGGCACAGGCGAAGCACCACATTTTTTACAGCTATCAATTTTGGCAACACCTTTTCCATTCTTTTAGCTACTATAGACATAAACACTTTGTAATCATGGTTTAAAATTGAAATGAGTCTATAGGAAGCTGGGTCTGATGGGTCTTAACTGTCTTTAGCTCATACAGCTACCATAGTTTTCTTTCAAGATGTTAGTACTTTCCATTTTTTTAAAATACTGTTAAATAAAATCTTTCTGATCTCTATCACTTCTTCCTTTCTAACTTTCAGAGTTCCACGGGACTATCTTCTGTTCCTAGATATTTGAAGATTGATTACACATCATCATTTTTATCATATCTCTTCCTGTCTTAAGTGTTAGGTGTTCAGCCTCATATACCTCTAGCCTTGGAAAAATTCAGTTCTCTTTCTTTATTTCCATGTGACTGCTTTATACAAATTTTCATACAATTTCCAAAATACCTCTAACACCCCTACAGGCTCTCTGGTTATTTGTCTTGTTATACACCCCCTAACCTTAGCAAAAACACTTTCTACTTTCTGTTTCCTAAGTTGTTCCATTAAAAGTTTTTGTGCTCTGGCATTATTATCAAAAATAATTGCTTAACACAAATCTTTCTAAACACATTCATATTATCCAGATACTGCCTTATTTTCTCTTTATCATTCTGCATTTGTGCCTCTTCCTGTTCTGTGAGATTCCCCTTATTCTGCAATACTTTCACCTTTGTCACCATCTGTAATTAATTCCCGTCACTTCTTAACTATATCTCGTTCTCTTTTATTTCAAACCTGATTTTAAACTCCATTTTCATTTTATTCCACTATAAACAATGTCCAAAGATATTTCTTAATTCCTAATAACTCCCAAATCATTTCCACTACCCAGTCCTTAAATTCCTCTCCTTTAACAGGTAGGTGGGAAAGCACAAGTGCCTCATTTTCACTTCATTACCCTGCATTTTTATCTTGCTTTTTATTGGTACATGATCTGAAATCAAATGCATATGTTCATGTGAAATATAATTTCTGTCTAGTCTAGCCCATTTATTGTACCTTAAGGAATAATATCTAAATCCTCTCCAAGTTTCTGCTACTGAATTGATATGTTCCATATCAAATATTTTCATAAAAACCTTCAGAAATCTACTCTCTTTTGCTATGGTCTCTCTTTTAAGTGCACTTGATACATCCTCATTCTTACTAGTCAATGTGCAGTCCCCACTTATAAATAATATTCCCTAATGAAAGCCATTATTTCTCCCAGAAATTTCTGAAGCTTCATAATAGCAGTTGTTAATGAAATATAAATAAATGCCAGTATGATCCTCCACCCTTTCCAGTAGCTCCTTCCTGTAACCAATCTACCATTATTCTCTGTTTTCCTTTTATCACTATTAGAGCTCCTCAGGCAATTAGTGTTATTACTCTCCGTTACCTTTATCCCTCATATTCTGGTGAATATCCATCCTGAAATCATTTCTCTGTCAATTTCACTTTTCTTTCCAAATGTGTCTCTTGCAAGATTTTTGCATTCTGTATCTTTTTAATATAATTCAATATTATTTCCTTGTTGTCTATACCTGTAAAGAATTTACATTCCAGGATAGTATGTATTATATTGCCATTATGATAAAAAGCTGTTGTTTGCACCTATTATATATCAGTTTTTTAATGTGTATTTCCAACTTTCATGTTGCATGCACACACTAATGTTTGGAAAGCTGATCTTTTAAACAGTTTTCTCTTTTCATCTCCATTTAAACCTATGTCACATTTTCCAAGACTTTTTGTTTTAAAAAATAACTAAATACATTTTCTAGACACCCCCATCCCCTATTAACATAGAATAAATACACCATACTATGTACATCTTAAAAAATAAGTTTAACCCTCCAGATAAGAACAATTGCCCTAAATTGACAGCTTCACTCACTGGTATTATCTAACCTAAAATAAGGTTACCCATGCTGAAGCACATGCTACAGTCTGTGTTTCCACTAACACTGATTTCTGACTAATCTATGAATCTATAAGCCTATTCTTTTTGTATCTCTATTCCCCCTTCCAGATGTGAAAAACAACTTGCATGTTTTCAGAGAACATTACATTTCAGCCTAAAAGTGCACTGGCTACTAATTGTGCACTCTTCTATTAAACTATTAAGGCTGCTAGAGAGGCTGCTATCTCTTATTCACTTGCCATAATTTATTGCTTTATATTTCACTGAACTGCTTTGCCTTTGTACCATTAAATTTTGCATTTCCCTCAGCAAAGAATTCTCAGAATTTTCAAGATTAACTGCTTGCATCTGTAGACAGCTTGTCTCCATGTAAAAATTATAAGCAAAGAATATTTGTAAATTTCACTCAGAATAGAATGTACAGCTACTGGAGCAGCATTCTTCTTGACTCTCACTGAACATTTGTTAATGCAAACAAGACAGGATAATGCCTTTGTTGATGTAAGAAGTTTGGCATTTTTCATGATTTTCATAATTTTGTCTAATTTTTCAAGCATACTCTTATAAAAATGTATTTATAGCTTAAGCCAAGGGCATTAACCTACACATTCACTGTTGTGAAAATAAGAGCAAATATCATAATCTCTTAATAAAAATATGATCACTTTACTTTTACACCCCACTCCCAACTCAGTAACCCAGGCTCACAACATATAAACTTTAAACTGGCTTTTGCCCAGACTTTCTTCTCTTGTTATACTGTTAAGCCTATAGCTCTTACACCTAAAAGTACATGTTTGCTTCAATATCTTTAATACAGACAACAATAACTGAATAGATCCTCTGTTTTACAGAAATATTAATAAGAACAAAAATAGTTTTACTTACAATTGCTTTTTCCCCTTTTAGTGTCCTTCTAAGCATTAATGACATAAAGTGTTCCCGGTCTTCTTCCTGTTCATCTCCATCTCCTAACACCAGACACTGGTTCAAGCCCAAGGTACACCTAATTCTTCTAGTCAACTCCTCTGCCTTTTTCTGTCTCTGAAGCAATAATCAATTTTAACACCTTTATTGAATTATCACTTGTGACAGAGGCACATTTACATTTATATAAAAGTAATCACACTGTATTAACAAGTTAAAATTAACAAACATTATGCTTCATATATATTGCTATATATCATATAACCTAAGCAACATTACATAAATTATCCAATTCCTGCTCCTTTTCTTTAAACAAGAAACAGCTTTATTAAACCATTATTTATGACATAAGCAACCATACATTTATATAAATGAAAGCAAACCACACTGACACAATCCTAGTTGCAAGCATTTTACATCACAAACCATACTGATGCACTCCCAGTTGCAAACATTATGCATCACTTATAATCTACCCAATCATTTACAAACATAATATAGCTCATTTAAGTCTTGCCTTCTTTTAAACCTCATTCCTCCCCTGTATGTATTGTTCCCACATTTCCCATTTTTCCTATGTAGTTTGGTCCTACCTTTTGCTAAAGATCTCGATTCCCATTGTTTTATCTCTGTTACTATATTTACTACTTCTAATATAGTTGGTTTAGATTTTGATTTCCATTTTCTAGTAATTACTTTTTTGGCAGCCACCATAAAGTAAACTTTATTGTCATTCAGATCAAGAAATGCAATGTATCACTGGATGAAATTTCATTACTTCATTCTCATTGCATTGAAGACAATTTTCACAACAGGGTTAAGGAAGCATATAGCAGAAGAAATACTAGACAGTTCAGATATAGATATACACATAGATAACTGACCAACCACCATTTGTAAGATAGGATAGCAGCATAGCATAATTAGAGACAACAAGGCCTTACCATGTCTAGGCAATTCTGATTGTGTATCATAGCTCACAAAAATCATCTCGCTTGTCACACCAATCTGCCCACCCAGCATCTCAGACAGTGCATCCTGCAGGGAATTGCTATAGTCCGCTAACTTACTGTACTCCCAGAAAATATGTTTCCAATTATCTCTTTCTTCCAGGTCACACCTCCAACATTTGCTATCTACCTGAGGAAAAATTCTCTGGAGTATACTTGAGGTAGAAAAATATGTATGTAAACATTTCCAAGCAAAAATCCTAAATCTTCTAGATTTTGTTGCATATTTGGGAGACATACATATATCCTCCCATTGATTCTTTGTAAATTGCTTAGCCAGTCTCTCTTACCAATCCTTTCTAACTTCCTCTGATTGATTCTTATAGTTATCATGCAATATTTTATATGCTCTACTAATCATTCATTTTTTAATGGCAACTTCTATTCTACATTCTACTACAAACTCTACAAGTGCTGCTCTTTCATTTAGGACCCCCCCCCCCCATTTCTTTGTCTTTGCCTATACTCTGATATCAAGCCTTGATGCTGTTGTTTTAATAACTGACGCTATAACATCTGCTTCAAGGACAGAAATACAGTATCCATCATGTTTTCATTCTTGTACACAATGTCCAAAAGCTATTCTCAGTTGCTGGGGGGCTACAGGAATGTTCAACGTTTTTCATTAATTTGTTTAATATGCTCTTTAGAAGAAACTAAAGAAGTTGTCTGTATAACATATGGGGTTTTTGGTAAAAATAAAATTTTTTATTAAAAATCAACCATACAAAATAATAGCTAATTAAATTTAATTATCACTATTATTGTTTTAATACTGTCTAAAAATCATGTTATAATATATGCTGCAATTTCTTTACAGCATTAAGTAACAGTAGGACTGAACCTTTAAGTTCTGATGAATTGGCTAGAGTACTTTGCCTGACAAAAACAGTAATTTCGGAAACTCACTGTTTCACTTTTAAGGTATTTCTGCAAAAGGACTTCAACATCTGAATATGTCATATGAACCAGTATAGATAACAATATAGACCTTGTTGAGGTGTACTACTTAGTAAGCTTCCTGACATATCAGCAAGTGAATTTTTCAGTGTCTGTGGCACCTACTGCAAAGATGTGGGTTCTCTAAAATACGTTCTACATAACATTGCTGATTCAAAGACCACAGACTGTGCTTTCTGGGTGTAGAACAGTTCCTTCTGACTGGACCATCCCCTACCTCTCAACTGTCCTTGATCTGTCCTAAAACTGATGAGTTTTGGAAAAAGGGTGGTGAGTTTATAAATAATTACTATAATTAGAGCTATAGACATCATTTACTTCAGGTAATGTATGTTGAATTAGCTTTCTCACAATTTATCAATGTCTCAAGTTAATAGTACTAATATTTAAAAAGTGTCCCTGATTGTTGCTGAGTATTTCTGGATTTGTCTCTGATTCTGTTAAGATTTGTCACTGACTGATTGAGAGCTATGGACAAGCTTCTGGGTTACTGCAGTGGCATTTATCCCTTTAGCAAGGCTCAGATCTGGACATATCATAATCTGAATTAACTCCTTGTTTAAACCTGCTTTTATAAATAAAGATTTATCTTCTGTGGAGAAAAATCAACTAACAATTATAAGTGTGGCCTATGCTCACACTATTCATTTATGCTACAAAACTCAGTCTGCGACTGCTTCTGTTTTAGTTTTTTCTGGCAAATTTACAAGACAGAAATATTTACTTGGCATTCCATTGTGTGACCTCAGGCAAAACTACCAATGTACCCTTGTCCTCTTATTTTTATTCATAGCATACCATAAAACTTTTATGTTAATTTTGAGGTCATATTTTATGTAATCTAGTACAACAGAATATTCAGTTCCTACTAATAGATGAAACCAGCAAAATGGTGTTAAAAGAGTCTTTACAGTGACAGGTAAATATACAGTATCATATAAATACAATCCCAATGTATGACTTTCCTGAAGCCTTTACTAGGTTAATCATTGAATTACTGGTCAAATAAATAATGCTGAGTCATTCTTATAGATGCCTAGAGCAGACTTCCCATAATTATGGCAATTTCAGCTTATGTCATGATCCCAGGTTTTGTAACTGTTGGCCTACAAAGATTACCAGGTCTGATGATGGTTCACTTTTTAGAAGTTAGCAGTTCAAGCATTTCTGTAAAAATCAGTGCATACTCTATAAGAAAACAATCCCGATGTGGCCAAGGACCAATGGGGAAGGCTGAACATTTTATGCCAAGTATTAACAAGGTCATTCGGAAAGCCAAAAAGAAAAATATTTCCTCAGAGATAGTAACTAAAGAACATGTTCACAACACACAGTAATTCAATAACCCTATATCTGTGGCTCCCTCTCAAAAGTTTAAAACTTGATATCTGAAATCCTGACTCTACAAAATTGAAAAGGCAGTATTAACAAAAACAGCATATTTTGAAACTTGCTTCAACATGTTTAAAGCATTTCTGCATGAGACCTTTACCCCTGAATCTTCTGACATGAGGAGTTGAGCTTCCTATACCACTGCTACTTTTATATATAAATCTGAGATTGATGTGCCCCGGGCAAAATGAAATGCTCCAACATTCCAAGGTCTTGGCGTTAATATATATTCCCCTTATTTCCATTTACATGTGTATGGCTTTGAGAATTTTATGAACAATTCTTACACTTTTAATAGGCACTCCAGTTTGTAATCATACCTGCAGGTCTATTGTTAAGACACAGGTTCAGAAATATGATCCTAAGACTGAGTGAGCCAAGAGAGAAAACTTATGAACAAGTGAGTCAAAAGGCTGGTATAAAGCAATATAAAAATTAGGATGTACACAGATGAG
This sequence comes from Protopterus annectens, assembly GCF_019279795.1. Classification (NCBI taxonomy): domain Eukaryota; kingdom Metazoa; phylum Chordata; order Ceratodontiformes; family Protopteridae; genus Protopterus; species Protopterus annectens. The sequence continues at coordinate 1,683,140,543 of NC_056729.1, forward strand.
AAGAGACAAGCAAAATGTAATTTTGTTTACAAAGGTCAAAGCTTTTTAATAAGGAGCACTCAAACAGGGGAAACACAGCACATAGTTTCTTCTGAATCACAGAGAAAGTACAGTTGTGTACACTTACCGTAAATGTAGATGTTCGAGTGTATTCACTGTTGCAGTCATTACATTTGGGTAATCTGCTGGCAGGTTGCCCTCAGTTGGCCTGATTAACAAAGTCTTGGGTCCTGCATCAGTTGCTGTCCCTTCTTCCACGACGTCAGGTCGTCAGGGGTATAAAATATGCAGCCGACGCCATTACATCAGTTTTTCTTAGCGCAGATGTCAGGTGCCCCCCTAATGGGGAGCAGATAAACATAAAAATGCAAAAGTATACCTCCAACAAAAAGCAAATGCACCAAAAAGGCTTTTAAACATAGTAAAGGAAAGTAGAGGTATAGCCAGAAAAAAACTAGGGGGCTGGAGGGAGGGTAACCAGGACTGTAACAGTGAATACACTCGAACATCTACATTTATGGTAAGTGTACACAACTGTACTATGTTCTTCGTGTTTCACTGTTGCAGTCATTACATTTGGGTAGATTCCCAAAGCTATGGTTGGGAGGAGGAGTTTATACAGCATTAGGGCCAGCTATAAGGCCCTGCAAGACAGCAGTGGCAAAGCCAGCTCTGGATTTAGAAAAAATTGGTAAATGATAATGCTTGATGAAAGTATATACAGAGCTCCAGGTAGCAACTTCTAGGATGTCCCTGGAAGTAACACCTCTGAGAAAGGCTGTAGAAGTAGATGCAGCCCTGGTGGAGTGAGATCCGATCCCCTGGGGGGTAGGTTTTCCATGGTGCTTATAGCAGAAATTAATGCAATGGCTTATCCATTTAGAAATGGCTTGTTTTGAAATAGCCTTAAATGCTACCAGCAGTTGTTCAGATTTTCTTCAAGATTTAGTCCTGTCAAAACAGAATCTAAGTTGTCTGTGCATATCCAAGGAATGCAGAATCCGTTCCCCTTTGTTCTGTGGATTGGGAAAGAAGGTTGGCAAATGAATGGACTGATTAAGAGCCACACTGAAAACCACCTTGGGAATGAAGGATGGATTGGTCCTGAGAGCTACCCTGACTGCATGAAAGATGATGAAAGGCTACACTGCCATAAGGGCCTGTAATTCAGATATCCTTCTAGCTGAAGTGATTGCTAAAAGGAAGGCTGTTTTCCAAGAAAGAAATTTTAACTCTGCAGCAGCAGCTGGCTCGAAAGGAGGTAGAGTGAGTTTCTCCAAAACAAAGTTAAGGTCCCAGGCAGGGGTAGGAGCACTCCTGGGTGGTCTCAAGTTTTTTGCCCCTCTGAGATACTGCTTGAGCAGGATGAGAGAAGAGGGGAGATTCTGTGTTATAATGAGCTGAAATAGCTGAGGCATGGATTTTAATGGAGGAAAAAGACAGGCCCTTTTGAAGCATCTCAGTTAAGTATTGCAAAATCTGAGGTAAATTGGGCACTGCTGTGCTCATCCCTAAAGACTGGTTCCAGGCACAGAATCTTTTCCATTTGTCAGCATAAGATTTTCTAATACTAGGTCTCCTTTCCTCCAAGATGACATCCATCACAGGTTTGCTGAGGGGATGATAAGGGTGAATTTAAGTGATTAGCCAGGCTGTAAGGTTCAATGTTGGAAGCTGAGGGTGCAGAATTTGGTTCTCCTGCTGAGACAGCAGGGAAGGGGTCTGAGGCAGGTGCCATGGAGATATTAGCGACACACTGTGCAGGAGGGGGTACCAGTGTTGGTGCGGTCAGTCTGGAGCAATCAAAATAATCCTTGGTTTGTCCTGTTTGACTTTTAGTAGAACTTTGGAGAGCAGAGGCAGAGGGGGAAAGGCGTAGACTGATAGGTTTTTCCAGCTGAAGGACAGAGCATCCGCTTTCCAGGCTTGTTTGTGGGGAGTCCTTGTGCAAAACTTGTCCAAATATTAATTCTGGGGGGAGGCAAATAGATCTATGTCTGGGCTCCCCCCATTCACTTGTCAACATGTTGAAAATCCGTAGTTCCAGTTTCCACTCGTGTGGGTCCATGAGGTTTCTGTTTAGTCTGTCTGCCAGTGTATTCAATTTTACTAGCAGGAATTGTGCACTTGGTAGCTCAAGGCTGTGTTCAACAATGCCATGGCTAGTCTGCAGAGGAGGTAGGAATGTGTACCCCCCTGCTTGTTTATGTACAACATAACCGTGGTATTGTCCGTATTTATCATTAGTTGTCCTGGAAGAATGTAGTCCTTGAAAGCTATCAGAGCATTCTGTACAGCTAACATTTTTTTTGATTGATATGTAGGTGCATTTGATTTGGGTTCCATTTGCCATGAATGCACTTCCCTGCCAGGTGAGCCCCCCCCCCCCATGCATAGTATGATGCATCTGTAATTAGGATTTGGGCGGCAGGGGGTAGTGTGAATGGTAGTCCCTTGTTTTGGTGTCAGGCCTTTGCCTACCATAGGAACTCCAGGTGTAGGCAAGGTATGATAGGAATCATTGTTTCCAAGCTGTGACAATGTTGACTCCATAGACTTTTTAGATACTACTGTAGTTTCCTCATATGCGGTCTTGCATATGGAATTAGAAGAATGCAGGAGGCCATGAACATCAAGGCTTGCAGTATTTGTCTTGCAGATAGCAGGGTTTTTGTGGCCACTTGTTTGAAGTAAGTTACGAAATGAATTTGCTTTTCTGGTGTGAGGAAAGCCATCTGGGCAGTTGTATTCAAGCTTTCACCCAGGAATGTAATCTGTTGACAGGGTACCAGCTGTGATTTCTTTTCATTTATGGTGTATCCCAGACAAGTTAGAACCCTTTTTACAAATACCAGATGATTTAAAAGTATGCCCTTGTTTTCTGCCTGAATTAGACAATCGTCCAGGTATGGCTATATCGGAATATTTCTTTGCCTGCAAAATGCAATAACTGGAGCCAGGTACTTTGTGAATACCCTGAGTGCAGTAGACAAGCCAAAGGGCAGTGCAGAGAACTGATAATGCAAGTAGCCTGCTTTGAAGTGTAGGTATCTTCTGCAAGATTCCCTGATTGGGATGTGCAGGTATGCTTCTTTTAAATCTAGAGTTGCCAACCAGGCATCTTTGCCTAGCATAGGAAGTAACTGGTGAAGAGTCAGCCTCTTGAATTTTGGAATCTCCAGAAAGGTGTTTAGAGTAGACAGGTCCAGGATTGGATGCCATGATTTGTCTTTTCTGGGTACCAGAAAAAGCCTGGAATAGAAACCTTGTCCCTTTTCCTCTTCTGGTACCAGTTGAATAGTCCCCATGCTTAAGAGGGAAAGTACTTGCTTTTGAGCCTCTGCCCACTGATTTGGGGGCAGGTCTGGCCACCCGTTTGGTGTTGACAACGTGTGGAAATGAAATCTGTATCCCTGGAACACTATATTTAAAACCCATTTGTCATGGGTTATGAATTCCCAATTCTTTGCATGAAGAACAATCTTTCCCCCCAAAGTGGTGGTCAAAAGATAAGTGCTTGGGAATTTTAAAAGGAAGTCATTGTTGTTTCCAGATTTGGAAGTGGAGGCCCCCCACTGCTTAGTTCTGAGAGTCCCCTGGAACTGAAACCTGGGGTTTTTGCTGTGTCTGGGTTTGGCTTGAGAGGACCTGGAAGGGACTGGAAAGGACCAATTCTTAGTAGGCCAGTGCCTGCTAAATCTAGGAGGCTGCACTTGTAAAAAGTCTGTAACAGTTTGCATAGATTTAGCTTTATCTTCCATCTTTTTAAGAACTTCTTCAGCCTTATTGCCAAACAGGCGATTCTGATTTAAAGGAGCATCCAACAATTTAGCTTTAACATGATCAGGCAAAAGATTGCTCCTTAAGCCAAACATGCCTTCTAAGCTCAGACCCAGTAACAGCAGCCCTGCAAGAGGCATCTAAAGAATCAAACCCACATTGCAAAGTATGTTTTCCAACATGTTCAGCAGTATGCATTAAATCCTGTAAATCTTTATTTTCCACAGAGTCAGGAATCAACATCATTTTCTGTTTAAGCAGTCCAATAATATGCTGTTGATATTTTAACATACGAAATTGGCAGTTTAAAGCTCTGATTGCCAAGGTTGCGGAAGTATAAACCTTTTTACCCCATCTATCCAGTGCCCTGTAGTCTCTATCAGAAGGGGTAGGATTTTTAGCAGTAGAAGCCTTAATGCCCTTGGACCCCTGAGAAATGGTCTTGGGATCTGCAACAGGATTTTTGAAAAGAAACTTGTGGGACTCAGGAACCCTGTAGTATCTGTCATGTTTACTAGGAGCCGGAGGCAGGAAATCAGGGGCCAAACTGGATTCCGAGAACACATCATCAACAATGTCTAGAACAGGAGGTATAGCCAAAGGCCTATGCTGAGGAAGCCTCTTTTTTGAATCAGAAAATTCCTGGCTTTCCCATTGGAAATGCTTCCTTAAAGTATGTAAAGTTTCCCCAAAAGAAAAATCCTCAGGAGGAAAAACAGAGGGAATGGAATCCTCTACATCAGACTCCTCATAAGTAGGTATGGACAAATCCAGGTAATCAGAAGAGTCAGAAGAAACAGAATCCTGATCAGAAGATTCATAATCAAGCTCAGCCCTAGGTCTCTTGGGGGGGGGGGGTGACTACCCCTGATTAGAGTAATTAGATCTTCAGCCATTTTTATTATTTGTTTTTTAGGCATAGGGGCCTGAGCATGTGGCCCGGGCATCGGTTTTTTAGACATGGATCGAGATTTAGGCCTTAGTAATGAAGGCGGTGTCGATTTAATATGCAAGTCTGTAGGCCTGAATACACCCTCAGAAGCCAGTGCCTGCACAGTGGCTCCGGACCCATCCAAGGTAGAGACATCCGCGGGTTCCACAGTTGAAGTATCTCGCAGCATACCGAACTCCAAATGGGTCTAAGTAGAGGCCTGCGAATCAGAAGTAGCGGGTATCAGGGGCTGCGAAAGCACCTCACTGAGTACCAGCGAACTGACGACTGGCTTACGAGAAGCATTGTCGGCAGTTTTGGACCTCGGCGAACTGTCTCTGTCTTTATCTTTGTGTTTTTTCAGAATCCCTGTAGTCGGATGGCTAACCGACGACATTTCTGGATAATTAAACCGAGAACCGAAATATTTAGAGGCAAAAATTTACCGATGACAGATAGTGTGCTGGTTAAATAAAGCACAAAACCGACAGCAAGGTACGTTATGGTCAGGACCTAGGCAATGAATACAGTACGAATGAAAATCTTTATGAGGTATTTGCTTTCCACAAGTAATGCAATTATTAACTTTTATTGACATTGGTAAGGAGCAAGAAAAAGTTTCTCCAACGGGGTACTTAGCTTTAAGTTGAAGACTTCAGTTCTGAAACTTGAAAACGAAAATTTCAGGAGTCGGCCGACCGGCACTTGCGAACTGCTTCTGCTTCAGGCACCACATGGCAAGAAAGACTGGTGGAATGGCATCGGCTGCATGTTTTATACCCCTGATGACCTGACATCATGGAAGAAGGGACAGCAACTGACGCACGACCAAGACTTTGTTAATCAGGCTGACTGAGAGCAACCTGCCAGCAGATTACTCAAATGTAATGACTGCAACAGTGAAACATGAAGAACATCTTAAAATAGAGGGTCAGGATTACTGAGACAAATTAAAACACTACCTTACTAGACACTTTTTATTCTTCTGACCTTCCATTTAGAAGGCAAACATTGTGCAAGACTTTGAAATGGATATTGAATGTCACACTGCTTTCCAAAATGTGGCAGTACTAGAAATACTGCTAATGGACAAAAATGTGTACCTAACAAGGAGAACAGCATAATGAAGAAACCTTCTTGTCTTATAGTTTATAAAAGCTGAGGTAATCTAGAGGGCTCGAGTGAAGTCTGGTATCCCACCTGTGACTCAGAGGTTGACAGGACTAACAAAAAAACAACAGAGTATAAAGGATTAGTAGAGATAAAATTCACTTTAGCTAGCAGATCTAGGAGACTCTCTCTCTTTCTCTCTCTCTCAGTTACCATCCCTGTAGAAGGAATAAAGACACCTTGTTGAAGTTTGGGGTAGTTTATTCGGTAGATGGATAAGTATTCTTGTTTTAATACATTACATTTAACAGATCAGTTATTTAAAGGCAGTTACAGACAATGGTGGGAAGCTCCATGACAAAACATAACAATACTCTATGAATTACAACTATAGAACTATATTTAAAAAAATACTTTTGCCTGAGCTTCATCAAGTCCATCTGCTAGTAGGGTGGCACAGTGGTTAAGTGGTTAACATTGTCACCTCACAGCAAGAGGTTCTCCGGTTCGATTCTCAGCTGGGGTGCCTTCTGTGTGGAGTTTGCATGTTGTTCATGTGTGTTTCCTCCGGTTTCCTCTCCCATTCCAAAGACATGCATCTGGAGCATTTCTCCCTGGGCCTCTGCTGAAAACAGGCTCTGTGGAACCCAGTCAAACTTTCCCAGTCAACAAATGATAAATAAAATAAATAATAGACTGGTTTACACTTTGATTATTGAAAATGCCTGCTTTTATGAGGCTATCACCAGGCTTTGTAACATAAAATGAGCAGCTGTGTCTGCATCAGTGGGGCTCATATTGCTTGGAGCCAAGTATGAAAGCTTTATTACAGTACTTTTTCCATTCTATCATATGTAATATGAGAGGCTGTGTCCACTTTTACGGGGTCAATTATCTAATGACATATAATATGAAAGGCTAATATTCTCTTGTATAACAAAAAAGGTTTACAGTACCTGCTTATAAGAGGCTCATATATTATTAATGTGACCAGTCCCTGTTCTTCTTCATCTTGATAAAAACACCCTTTTTTATGCAGAGGAGGTAGTCACTTAAAGCTACGGTAGGTGATTCTGAATAATACATTCATCCAGAGAAATAGCATATGGTGGAAAACAGGTCACAGTGCACATTTTTTACAGGTCACAGTGCACATTTTTTACAGGTCGCAGTGCACATTTTTTACAGGTCACAGTGCACATTTTTTACAGAGCTCATGGATGTGCACACGTAGGAGGAAAAAAGTAAAAAGTGAGTAAAGTTTGAGAGCTCAGAACCTTTTGTGTGGGCTTACTGTGCCCATGGTAAAAAAAAATCCACCAAGTGGTGAACTGCAGAGTATACAAACACTTTTAATAAACATAATAATCTTAAATCTTCTTTGAGCATAGGCAAATTGTGCCAATGGTGTACAGAACATACCAGAGTGGAATGGTGCCTTGGGGTAAAAATTTTCTTTTTACTGCAGATTATAGAAATTGTGTTAAATCCAGGCCCACTGGCTAAAGAATCCATACCTAGTTGCTGTGGGGTATCTGCAGTATGAGGTTGAATGCTGTTGATTCCAGAGCATGGTTTTAAGGCACTACAGTCTGGGGTCTTCACTGTCAAGCTTCTTCCTGAGTCTAGGAGTTACTGAGGGCTCTTCTGCTCAGATTTTCCTCCCTCCAGATTCATGTGATGAAGTTGGTGCAAAAGAGGGTAGATAGCTCTGTGCCAGGCTCGATAAAGGGCTGGAAACTGGGACAGATAGGAGGATGGGCAGTTAACCGATCTCCTGAGAGAAGGGGGTGATACCATGGGGCGCAGGATGGGGTTAGATGATGTAAAATAATGATGTAATCAGTATGGAAATGTACTGTCAAAGTACTAGGCTAGAGTTTGGCCAACTTTATTCATCCCACAGGGAGGGTATCAGAAAGCGAGAGTGTCTCCTAGATCTAATAGTTTATGAAAGGTCTAATTTTACCTAACCTACAGTATATCTATAATATTTTCTTTTGCAATGATTACAAAAATGTTTCTGATGCAAAATAAATGTAAGAAGGTGTATTACATCTGCTTTAATATTGTCTTCTTTCTTCTCTTTAAAGGTACAACTCACTTTAATAATAGCACAGCAACTAGTGAGGTCCGCTTTCTTTACCTACTGTTACAAATGTCCACATTTACAGAATTAAGCTAAAAGAATATTTTTAAATCCTGTGAAGTAGCAATGCAATAGTACTTACGTAAATAATAATTACTTACAGTTTGATTTTATGAAATGGTAAAATATAAAGGAGCCTGGATTGCATTGCCCTTTTGGTAAAAATGTTGAATACAAAGGTCTAAGTGTGCCTTTGGGGTGAAGCAGCATTGGAATACCTATACCACTCTATATAAATACTAGCAATGCTTCCCTGAACTCATCAGTGGAACCTCACTAATACTAGCAATGCTTCCCTGAGCTCATCAGTGCAACCCCGCTAATACTAGCAATGCTTCCCTGTGCTCATCAGTGCAATCTCGCTAATACTAGCAATGCTTCCCTGAGCTCATCAGTGCAACCTCACTAATACTAGCAATGCTTCCCTGAGCTCATCAGTGCAATCTCGCTAAATCTAGCAAAGCTTCTCTGAGGTCATCAGTGCAACCTCGCTAATACTAGCAATGCTTCCCTGATCTCATCAGTGCAACCTCGCTAATACTAGCAATAATTCCCTGAGCTCATCAGTGCAACCTCACTGGATCAAAAAGTACTTTCCCCTAATAGATGGGCAAATTTATTCAACAAGGTTCTCATAAATATCACACCACTGTGCTCTACACCTGTACTTGACTCTTCATTAGACAGAGCTGACTACAATTTGTACTGAATCAAACATGCCCACTATATAGGTTCATAGGTTGGTACTAGGCTATCGGCCCTAGGGCCTATACAAGCCTAGCCATAACAATTCCCCTGGCTATTTCTTCCCACACTATTTACTTCCTGGACCCCTGTCTAGCAGAGTGACTGATGTGATCCCCAGGGTGAATTTCCTTTCTCCCATCCATCTGTAATCTTTAATGATTTCTCTAAGGCAAACCTTTTGCAACCAGACAATTACATAATACAGTTTGAAAGCCCCTTTCCCCTTGAGAACCCCGTGATGAATATTGTTGCATTTGCAAAGAGTTTCTATGATCATCTCAATAGACTGAGACTTTGGTACTAATCCATCACATATGCAATGCCTCATTTAATAACACCCTCCCATGTAGTGGACCCCTGAAGTAAACAAACTATACAACAAAAGAAAAAAATAAAACTTCTCACCTTTACAAACAAACACACAAACTAAAAACCTGTTATTTGAAAACTGCCCTCAAAAAGTAAAATTTTAAAAAAATCAAATCTACTAAGGCTAAGTAAAAAAAGCATAACCTCCATCTCTAGCAAGGAAACCATAAGTACTTTAACTGTGTCAGGAACTGCAGGAAAAAATGCCAGTGTCGCACTTTGATACATAACAGTATCACCCATCAAGCAGAGAGACACTGGTCACAGCTAACAAATTAACAGACAGATATACTTCTAATGCCCCCATCAATCCCCAGTTTCCTCCATAACAGGTGATATACAACCTGAGACATTACATTTAAACATGCTTTAAAGGCATACTTGTATGGTAAAAGCACTAGCTTTAAGAATGCTAGTTCTATGCGAACTGACAATGTGCAAATGTGTTTCCTTGTCAGTAGAAAACATCATACCTCAGATTTACTCCTGAATCTGTTCAAATTCAGCATCTCTAATGTCTTTATGCCACTCTAAATAAATATGAACAATGAGTCCTTAGGTTCATCAATGCAAGCTTTATCTTGCTTCAGCCTCTTTCATTTGGGTATCTCTCCACCACAAATCGTGGCAGCTACAGACCAATAAATCCCACCAGCCTTGTCTGCAAGGCACTGGAAAGTTTCGTTATAGCTCTCATAAACCAGGATATTCTCAGCTTGTGTCTACCTGAGAATATTGAAACCCCATATCAGTGAATCCTGTTTCATTCAGATGATAATATTGAATCCTCACTTACACGAAACATTAAACCAGTAAAAATGTTCACCAGGAAACTAACCATTTGGCCATTCTGGAGGTATTTGCCCTTTTCCCACTATAGTGTGATCTCGGAGTTGGTATATATAGTTAGGGGGAGGTGTGGGGGCAAAGCTCCCCCTTTAGCGGGCTTTAATCATTTTGTTGTGTCTATGTTGTCCTGAGCAGAGGCAGGTTGATTGAATACTTCAGCTAGAAATAATGAAATAGGACTCCAGTTTTATTTTGTTGGTTTTTGGAACTGGCGCCATGATTAAGAAAGACGGCCAGGAGCATTCATATTGTGCCACTAGAGGTGAAATTCTTGGATTGGCCCAAGATGAATGAGGGGGTTGGGAGGGTGGCCTAATGGTTAAAGTGTTTGCCTTGCAAACAGAAGGTGCAGGGTTTGAGTCTCACAACGGATAATTGGCAAGGCTTAAAATGGCCTGCAAGGGCAGTTAGCTTAGTACCAAACTATGAAAGTGAAAGCATTTGCCAAAAATGTTTTCATTAATCCAGAATGAAAGTCAGAGGTTCGAAGACAATCAGATACTGTCATAGTTCCAACCATAAATGATGCCGACTAGTGATCCGGCAATGTTATTCCCATGACCCGCCGGGGAGATTCTGGGAAACCAAAATCTTTGGGTTCCAGGGGGAGTATGGTTGCAAAGCTGAAACTTAAAGGAATTGACAGAAGGGCACCACTAGGAGTGGAGCTTGTGGCTTAATTTGACTCAACATGGGAAACATCACCCGGCCCGGACACGGAAAGGATTAACAGATTGATAGCTCTTTCTCGATTCTGTGGGTTGTGGTGCATGGCCATTCTTTGTTCGTGGAACGATATGTCTGGTTAATTCTGATAATGAACAAGACTCTGCCATTTTAACTAGTTATGTGGCCCCGTGCGGTCATCTCCAACTTCTTAGAGGGACAAGTGGCTTTCAGCCATAGGGGATTGAGCAATAACAGGTCTCTGATGCCCTTAGATGTCTGTGGCTGCACATGTGCTACACTGAATGGATCAGTGTGTTTCTACACCTGGCCGACCGGTCCGGGTAATCTGCTGAACCCCA
>NC_056729.1:1683156505-1683179005 GCF_019279795.1 Protopterus annectens
GCCATTTCCTGTGTGAGTTTGAAAGCCCTAGGTGGAGGGCAAAGGGCAGAACCAGCATCACAGAACTCTGGATGAGGGACTGTCTGAGGCCTCTCAGACCAGCAGAGTTCCACAAGGCTGGGAAGGGTCACAGGGAAGCTCCCCTGAGACGCTCATAGAGCACGGTTGACACATAACGATTTGGCAGCCTTCAGGAGATATCTAACCCAGGAAAAGGCCTCTCCCACCCAGGAAGAAGTGGAAGCTCGGAAGGGGTCCCTCCCCATGAAAGTCTAGAAGGGAGAGAGAGGCAGAAATCGGCCAGGCTGGGGGAGCTCCCACCTGGGTGATGGAGTCTGGAACACAGACCCCTCTGGGATGGAAGTATGGAAGGGGGAGAGAGGTGGAAAGCAGCTGGTGAGTGACCGCTCCTCCCCATGTGAGAGGGTCCAGATCTTTCCCCTCCAGGTGGAACTTTGTAAGGGAGCCACTGGTGGAAGCCTGTGGGGCCAGGGTAGCTCCTGTCCTGTTGAGCATGGGGCTGGTGGAGCCCCCACAGTGGAAGTCCTCAAAGGAGTGACCAGTGGGAGTCTGCGGGGTGAGGAGAACTCCTGCCTGGGTGAGGGGGTCAGGCAGAGCCCCTGTGATGGAAGTCCTCAAGTGAACGACCAGTGGGAGTCTGCGGGGCTTGAAGAGCTTCTGCCGGGCAGGGGGAAGGTATCCAAACTCACCGGGTACCCGACGGTATTCCTGAAATGTTGCAAAGTCCCCAGAATGGCTCTGGACCAGAAAGGAGGGGGCGCTCAGAAGTCCCAGTGAGAGAGGACCTGCCTCTCTGCAGCTGAGAGGGGTTCAGAGAGGGCAGCCAGGATCAGAAGGCAGTGCCCCTGAGAGACTCTAAGGGCACTGGGACACAGCATGGTTTGCTGCCTGCAGGAGATGTGGGGGGAGACAAGTCTGTGTGGATTTGAACAGGAAAGGAGGGGTGGCTCGGATATCCAGATGAGGGTGGACCTGCCCCTCTGCGGCCGAGGAGAGTTCCGTGGGTCTGGCCAGGATCAGAGGGAGGCTCCCCTGAGAGGCTCTGAGGGCATGGGTGATGTAGAACAATTTGGCAGCCTTCAAGAGATATCTAACTGGGAAAATAGGTCTCCCGCCCAGGTAGAAGTAGAAGCCTGGAGGGGGTCCCTCCCCATGGAAGTCTGGAAGGGAAAGAGGGGCAGAAATTGGTTGGGCTGGGAGAGCTCCCATCTGTGTGAGGGGGGTTCCAGACCACAGCCTCCTCTGGGATGGAAGTCTGGAAGGGAGAGAGATGTGGAAAGCGGCCAGAGACAGAGCACTGCTGCCCGGGTGAGAGGGTCCAGATTGTCCCCCCTCCAGGTTGAAGTCCTTAAGGGAGCCACTGGTAGAAGGCTGCAGGGCCAGGGGAGCTCCTGCCAGGGTGAGAGTGGGCAGGCGGAGCCCCCGCAATGGAAGTCCTCAAAGGAGTGATGGGTGGGAGTCTGAGTGGCCTGGACAACTCCTGCCAGGTAGGGGGAAGGTATCTGACCTCACCGGGTACCTGATGGCAACCCCAAAATGTTGCAAAGTCCCCAGAATGGCTCTGGACCAGAAAGGAGGGGGCTCAGAAGTCCTGATAAGAGTAAACCTGCCCCTCAGCGGCTCAGGTGGGTTCTGCCAGGGCTGGCCAGGATTGGACCGAGGTGCCCCTGAGAGGCTCCAAGGGCATTGGGACATGGCACGGTTTGGCAGCCTGCAGGAGATGTGTGGGAAGATGGGGACCATGATGCTCTGGACTGGAAATCTGGGGGGCTCGGAAGCCCCAATGGGAGCATACCCGCCCCTCAGCGGCCAAGGGGGAGTTCAGCTGGGCTGGCCAGGATTAGAAGGAAGCCCCCCAAGAGGCCCCTGAGGGCACAGGGACACTTCCCACCTTGGCAGCCTTCAAGAGTATGGGGGAAGACGGACCATGGTGCTCTGGACCGGAAAGGAGGAGCTCTAGGAAGTCCCGATGAGAGTGGACCTGCTCCTCAGCAGCTGAGGGGAGTTCTGCAGGGCCAACCAGGATAAGAAGGAAGCTCCCTGAGAGGCCACCCAGGGCACAGGGACATTGCATGCCTTGGCAGCTTCAGGAGATATGGGGGAAGACGGGGACTGTGGTACTCTAGACCGGAAAGCAGGGGCACACGGAAGTCCCGATGAGAGTGGACCTGCCCCTCGCTGACTGAGTGGAGTTCTGCAGAGCCAGCCATGGTCAGAGAGAGGCCCACGAGGGCATGGGGTCACTGCACAACTTGGCAGCCTTCAGGAGATATGGGGGAAGACGGGAACAATGGTGCTCTGGACCAGAAAGGAGGGGCTCTCGGAAGCCCTGATGAGAGCGGACCTGGCCCTCGGCGGCTGATGGGAGTTCCATGGGACCAGCCAGGATCAGAGGGAGGTACCCCTGAGAGGCTTCAAGGGCACGGGTGACACTGCACAACTTGGCAGCCTTCGGGAGATACGTAACTCAAGGAAAGAGCTCTCCCTCCCGGGTAGAAGTGGAAGCCTGGAGGGGTTGTCCGTCCTGATGGAAGTCTGGAAGGGGGAGAGAGGTGGAAAGCATCTAGGCAGGGAGCATTCCCACCTGGGTGAAAGGGTATGGCTTGTGCCTCCCCACCCTCTTGGATGGAGGTCCTTAAGGGAGCATCTGACAGATGGCTGTGGGGCCAGGAGAGCTTCTGCCTGGGAGAGAGGTGTCAGGCGGAGGCCCCCACAACAGAAGTCCTCAAGGGAGAGCCAGGCAAAGGGCTGCAGGGCCCATAGAGCTCTTGCCAGGCAGGGGTGAAGGGTTCCAACCTTGCCTGGTACCTGACGGTGTCCCCGAAATATTGCAATGTCCCCTGAACCCCTCTGGACAGGAAAGCATGGTGGATGCAAAAGCCCCATTGTGAGTTTACCTGCCCGTCGGCAGCCAAGTGGATTTCCACGGGGCCATCTGGGATCAGAGGGAAGCTCCCTGAGATGCCCCCAAGGGCACGGGAACACTGCATGCTCCAGCAGCCTGCAGGGAACAGGGAGGCAGTGGGGTTCCCCTGAAGCAAGGCTGAGGCTGCGGCCGGGGAAGATGGTCTCTCTCTGCAGTGTCAAAGAGGAGGACTGCGGGGTAGGCCTCAGCGGAAGTCTTCAAGGGAGTGCCGGGTGGAGGGCTGCAGGGCCCAAAGAACTCCCCGGTCAGCAGAAGCATCCGACCTCACCCCATTTCCAGAGGCATTCTCAAAAAATCACAAAGTCCCCAGAATCACACTGGACCGGAAAGGAGAAGGATTCGGAAGCCCTCATGAGAGTGGATCTGGTCCTCCGCGGTCGAGGGGAGTTTTTGATGGTTTAAGGTTTCATGTACATGAGAATTTGACATTGTCATCTCAATGAAATGGGATTTGATTATATGGGGTTTTGGTATTCTTAAGTAGACCCCTCAGCTTACAGTGTCTCAAACCAAATCAGTTTGGGGTTATAAAGGATAGATCTTGCATACACAACCTAATAAATTTCTTTTTAAAAGTCACTAAGGCTTTGCATCAAGGCAAAACAGTACACACAGTGTGTACATTGATCTGCCCAAGACATTTGACACTGTCCTACTGTTTTCATCTCAGAAAATCTTGGCTGCTTAATCTCCTAACTTCTCCAATTTATAAACTTACACCAACTACTTCTCCATCTGACTTATCCATTCACAGCTATAGATCTGATATTTACCTCCCATGTTATTAGCTCTTCTATCCCAGAACTTGGAATTCTACAATTTTTGCTTTCTTCACTGCTAAAAAATCCTTCAGTACTTGTTTATACCATGTTCCTTCTTTTAGCTGGACCACATTTACCTCACCTATAACTTCTGTATTATGCATTATATATTCCAGACTCTACTTCTTTTTAAACATTGTTTTTTTACATCTATGTTATAATATGTCTCTATATTGCATAATTTGGTTATAGATATATGTTATGTTATGGTTGGTACACTGTATGTAACCAGGGCTAAGCCTACAAATAGTCATATTTAATCAGTGCTCTATCCTGGTAAAATTAAATAAACAAACCAACTGATATCTGCATTGCTTACTGTACTTATTTCTTTGTTTCACTTGAAAGAAAGTTACTGTTTGTCATTTTTGCATTTAAGTTACCTGTAACACATTGCACTTAAGTTACCTGGCACTTGCTCACTAAAGCAATTATATAGGTCAGCACTAAAAATTAAAAGCACTACACCCTCACTCCCCACTGGCCCTTGTTTTCAATTATAAAGGAATTCCCAATATTATTCTAGCATGTCCAAAGTTCAGTTGTCAGTCTCCTCTCCGGTCCAGCTGGTGAATCTGGGAATCTTGTGGCAATGTTACAACTGCCTCATGTACACAGACAACCCTCTCCTCTTCCCAACAAATTCCAACACATGTGAGAGATGCAACCATATAGCCAAACTGGAGGCTAAGCTCTCTCAACTCTGTACTGGCATAACCAGTCAGGAGGAGAAGGAAACCACACTCACTACAATTCCAGTCTCACATAGACCTACCACGACAGCAAACCAAACACATAATCACACAAAAACATACTCAGAGGCTCTAAATAAAGATCTGCCTAAGCAGCAGAGACCTCCAAAGCAGACACCCAAGCAACCGCTACCCGAAAACAAAACACGTGCAACACATATCTCACAAAGCCAGTGTGATGAACAGTCACAGCCCTTAAGACTAAACAACACACCTGATACACTTGTAATAGGTGACTCTATCGTCAGGCACACTGACGTCCCGCTCACCAGGCTGAACAAGGATAGGGTCACGGTGAGCAGCCTGTCGGGCGCTAGGATCCGCCACATAACACAAGCACTCAGGTCACTCCAAGGCAAGTACAAATATGACTCAGTCATTGTCCATGCTGGTGTGAATGACCTGAGACGTACCTCCCTGGACTACATGAAAAGAGACATAGAGGAGCTCTCTGAGCATGTAGCCCAGGCCAGTATGACCCTGACCTTGAGTAGCATCTTACCCTCACCAAGAGTGATGCCACAATATGAAGACAAGATGATCAATTTCAACAATTGGCTTAAGTACTGGTGTCATTCAAAGGGGATCCGATGCCTGTCAGCTTGGGATGATATGCTCGACAAGCCATGATGCTTCGCTAGGGACGGCTTGCACCTGTCACCCCTGGGCTTTCGGATATTGGCAAAGGCTCTTGCTACCCCCATAGTGCCTTTTTTAGGCAAGGCTCAAAAGACAAACCCACCTCCATAGGTATCACAAGGGATAAGAAACTAAGAGTAATGCTACTCAACGCCAGAAGTCTAAACCTCAAGATGCACTCGAAACTCTCCTTAGCATGGAGAACATTGATATCTGTGTAGTAACAGAAACCTGGTTCAGGGCTCCCGAGAGCACCTCAGCACTACCAGGTTATACCTCATACCATGCTTTTCTGCCCCAAAACTTGGACCGAACCAAAAAAGGAGGGGGAGTATCGATATTCATCAAAGATACCCACACCTCCAGGTTGGTGGCAAAGCACGAAGCATCAGAGACTATCCATGTGCAACTAACAGTGGGTAAAACTGCCTTCCAGTTTATAGCCTGCTACAGACCACCTTCCCAAACCCAGGAACCACACTCGGCCTTCCTGAGAACACTGGAAAATATGAAGGTCTCTCCAAACACCATTATATTGGGTGACTTCAACTACCCAAACATAGACTGGGAGCATTACTCTAGCTCCAGCACCCTAGCCCAAAGGTTCCTAGAATTTATAAACTCAAATGCTATGGAACAACTTGTTACCACTCCCACAAGAGGGGAAAACATACTGGACCTGATCATCACCAACATGGGGACTCTATGCTCCAGACCAGAAGTGTATCCCTCACTGGTAAGATCAGACCATAAACTAATCTCACTGGATATTCACATCCCGACCCCACCCCCTGCCCAGAAAACCACAGTGAAAAACTTCTCTAAAGCAAATTTCACACTCCTCAAAACCGAGGTGGAATCCTTCAAAGCCCCCGGGCCTCTGGAAAATACGGCCCAGACCGCAAAATCCTTTATAAATGCATTCTATGAACACCTTTAGGAATGCATGGATCATGCGATCCCAAATAAAACCAAAACCCAATCCTCCAAAGGCAGACGTCCTGTCTGGTGGACCCCAGCCATAAACAAACTATACAACAGAAGGAGGAAGCTACTAAATGATAGAGCAAAATCCCAAAAAGGGAAGGCATCACTGATCAGTATTAGCAAAAAACTACGGGCACTCATAAAATTGTCTAAGGCCAGCTTCGAGAGAAAAATTGCACAGGACACTAAGGATAATCACGAGGCTTTCTTTAGTTATGTTAGGAACCTGGGTGGTAATTCCCAGATATGCTCAGAATTAGTCCAAAATGACAAAAATTACACCGAACCCACAGACATTGCCAACATCCTAGCTGACAGGTTCAGCGCAAACTTCTCCCCCCCCACCAAAAGGGCAAATATCTATCCCAGCAGAGTGCTGCCCCCCTGACATCTCAGATGCTCAGGTAAGAGCCGCCCTCTCCAAAGCAAAAAACACAGCATCAATGGGACCAGACGGTATCCCGGGCTGTGTCCTACATGAACTCCAAGAAGAGCTAAACCCAAACATAAAACTACTGTTCAATCTCAGCCTTACTACAGGATATGTGCCCAAAGAGTGGCGTTACAGCAACAGTGGTCCCTC
The DNA here is from genome assembly GCF_019279795.1 of Protopterus annectens. Taxonomy (NCBI): domain Eukaryota; kingdom Metazoa; phylum Chordata; order Ceratodontiformes; family Protopteridae; genus Protopterus; species Protopterus annectens. The sequence goes on from NC_056729.1 coordinate 1,683,163,235, forward strand.
TCCATAAAGGTAGTGCCTCAACGGATCCTGGAAACTATCGCCCCATAAGCCTGACTAGCTTGGTCTGCAAAGCTATGGAAAGGATCATCATGGACCTCATAAATAAAGATATTGGGGACCTACAGACACTGGATCCTACCCAGTTCGGCTTTGTTAAGGGCAGATCCTGCCTCTTAAACCTGGTTGATTTCTTTGAAACAGTCACCAAGGCCATTGACGAGGGAAGGTGGTCCACACAGCCTACCTGGACCTCGCAAAAGCCTTCGATACAATACCCCACTCGGGCATTATAGATAAGCTCACCAGCTTAAATATAAACCCCTATGTCACTAGATGGATTGCAAACTGGCTCAAGGACAGAACCCACATGGTTAGAATTGCTGGAGCCATGTCAGACTCCAAACCAGTTACAAGTGGTGTCCCACAAGGCTCAGTCCTGGGACCTCTCTTGTTCGGTATATATTTCTTGGAGGTACAGGCCAACACGGAAGGACTGTGGCTGACCAAGTTCACAGATGACTGCAAACTGGGTGCCATAATCGACTCTCCAGCTGACACAAGCATCCTCCAAAAGGGCCTCATAGAAACAGACAACTGGTGCCAGAGCCATGGCCTCAAGCTAAATGCCAAAAAGTGTATAGTCATCCCCTTTGGCAAAAACAAAGTGCCCACAAATTACCACATAGGTGATAATCCATTAAGTACAGAAGAAGTAATTAGGGACAACCATGTGGCCAAAGTGGTTAGAAAAACATTTTATATAGCCCACCTAATCATGAAGGGATTCACATCTAGATCAGGGGAGGTCATCGTGCCTCTTTACTCATCCCTCATCAGGCCCATAATTGAGTACAATGCCCCTTTTGGGATGTACCTTGCCAGACACCTGCAGCAACTGGAAAGACCCCAGAAGTACCTCACCAAGAGGATCAAAGGGCTCAAACAGATGCCATATGCTGCCCGGTTAAAGAAACTCCAGCTCTACTCAGTGGCATACCACCTGTTCAGAGGCAATCTGTGCCTGACGTATAAAGCCATGTCCAACCCGGAATTAATGGACATGCTGCACCTCAGAAAATCCAAATCCCATCGAGCCACGCCGAGAGACTTGAACCTCAGCACTGAAATAAATAGGACATGCTGGAGGGACAGATTTATAACCCAGAGGCTCCCTTCACTCTGGAATAAAATCCCAGTCCAGGTTAGGCAGAGTCCCTCATTGACTCTCTTCAAGAGGAATCTTGATGAGTGGATGGGAGATCGTAGGTTTACCCCGGGTATCACTTCTGTGTCACTGTTAGTCAGAGGCACAGTATACTAACCTCGAAAAAGGGCATAGCAAAATAAATTTAAAATGGGTGGCGAAAGCCAAACACATTCTGGCTAGGCTTATAAATGCCCTAGGGCAGATAGCCTAGTATGAACCTATGAACCTATGAATAGCAAACTGGCTCACAGGCAGGACCTATCAGATCAGGAATGGAAGCACAATCTCTACTACTTTATTTATCCTTTGTTGCCCAGGTTAATTCCACTAGACTTGTAACATATTTTCAGTGGAAACAAGAGGTGGTATTTCTACTACCAAGTAAAATGTGTCCATAACAGTGGGGAACTTTCCCTACTCATTATTGTTGTGAGTGAGACCCATTTTGCAGGAGCACTTACTGTTTCCATTCCAGGCACAGGAGCAGCCTGGAGAAAGAGAGAGGCAGATGGGGAGAGAAGGAGATGATGGAGTCATGAGAGAAACGGAGGAGAATGCAAATATCAAGATCAGAGAATGTATGAAGGATTCTGAAGAGATGTTTCAAAGAAATCTGATGGAGGTGAGTACGTAAACAATGGATGCATACATACAATCCTCCAGTTGGGAGGCTTGTGAAATGAAAAAAGAAATGGTGGTGCAGAATGAGACATAAAGTGAAGGAGATGTTTCCTGGGTGGACATTAAGGAGAAAATCTGAAAGGAGGATGCAGAGACAATCCTAAAGAATAGTGGTGAGATGGGAAAGAAAACATATGCAAAGAAAGTAAAAGAAGGCAAAAGTGAAACGGCAGGAATAGAAGGCAGAAAAAAACTGAAAGACAAAAGTGTGTGATAAGGATTCAAAGTAAAGAAGACATAGAAATGGACAGGTATGAAGTGTGGGACAATTTAATAGTTCCTTTGCAACTAGTACATGAGGAAAGAGCATTTATTTTTATTAACAAAGAGAGATTTTGTGACATTATATTTGAGAATATTTTCCAATAGAAACATTTATTTGAAAATATGTAAAAAAGAAAGACTGCTACCCATGGAATCTTTATGTGACAAAAGGATTTGGCAGGGAAACATAAAAGATAATTTGTATACAATTTCAAACAGAGATAGAAACACAGACTTTGAAAGGACATTTGGAAACATTATATAAGTACTGGACGTTGTAAAAGTTTATGACAAAAGGGGTTTATGGACTGGTGTCTGGGATTGTAATGTGTTAAAAATAGAGAAATAAATATACATATCCTAGCATGATAAACATGGAGGGGAATAGGGATGTTATACAACCCAAAACATAGGTTTCTTTGTTTGTTTTGTTTTTTTTTTTGTTTGTTTTTTTTTTATGACAAAGAAGGACATTTGATAAGTAACTCTGACAAAAGAAAATTATATATGTGTATGGAAATGGAACATGATGCAAAAATCTGAATTGAAATGTTATAAATGTAGCAAACCTGGACATTTATACATGGATTGCAAAAATGAAAATAAGAGTAAGGAAAGAGTAAGGAAAAAGAAAAAGAAACAGAAGAAAATAAAAAAGAGAAGAAATTTTAGAAGTACTCGAAACGGAGAAATACAGTAAAGATATTAGATGTAACCAGCAAAAATGGAAAGATTCACCATCGTAGGTTTAAAATGGAAAGAACAAGCATACAGAATTATAACATTATATGCTTATACTAATTGTGAAGAAAAAGGGAAAGCTTATTTCAGCAGATTTTAGACTATGTAGTAGTAAATCTGAGTATTATAATAACAGGAGACTTTAACTGTGATTTAAGAGGTAAGCGTAAAAAGAAAGGAAATGATATAAGAAAATGTTAGAAGTTATAAGATATGATAAATTAAAACTTTGGGACAAAAAAACATGAAATTTATAGAAGTGAAATAGATTATAGTATCGGAAGGTTTACTTCTAGGAATAAGGGTGGTAGTTGAAACAGGATTTTCGGATCATCTTGCAATATGGCTAGAGATAAAGAAAAATAAGGAATATGTGAAAATAGGCAAAGGAATGAAATAGATAAATGAGAAAGCATGGAATGAAGAAGGAAGGAGTAGTAATACAACTGGAAATATCCTATTAATATGAGAACATTTGATAAAAGTTGGTCTGAATGGTGGATGATATTTAAGGAAAATATAAAAAAATGTTTTTTGTTTCAGTTACAGTATGATATAAGAAAAGTAGAGAAATAAAAATATAAAAGAACATATAATAATGTGTTGGAAAATTTAGATTATAATTGTAGAAAGTACTTTGACAAAGAAAAAGAATTATAGGAAAAATCAAGAAAAAATACAACAATTGTTATATAAGCAAATATATTTTTTACAAGGAAAAGGGAAAAATGTATTGAGTTGCTTAAGCAGATTAGTAAAGGTAGTGTAATGACAGAAAAAAATATAAAAGGAGAAACAGAAAAAAACTCTGGAAAAGATTATGAATAGTGTAGTACAATTTGTACAAGAAATGTTTAAAGCCTTAAAGAAGGTAGTGAAAAAAATTGGAAAGTAAAAAAGTGTACAGAAAAGGAGAATAAACAGATGAAAAATACCAGATACTACCTGCATTCAGTATGCGGATGACTCCACCTTGATTTGTTCTGACACCTCACCAGCTACTTTTTTCACATTAAGCCAAAATACATTCAATACAGTGGAAAAATGGCTCTCCAATTAACATCTAATCCTAAACCCCAACAAAACTAAGATGCTCCTCTTCTCTCCTACATGCAGGACCCCCTTGCCATCCTTCAATATAAGTGCTAACAATGGCACTATCATCTCCCCTGAAGCCCACACTAAACTACTGGGTGTCATATTGATAACAACCTGAAGTTTGATGTGCATATCAATCAAACTATCAAAACCATTAATAAAAAACTTGGCTCTCTTTACAGAATCAAACCTTTCATTATCCCACTTGCTAGAACTGCAATTTCCCATTCCCATCTGCTATCAACTCTTCTCTATGCCTCACCTCTATTCTCCAATTTAAACAAAATAGATCTTAATAAACCATCATCCTGCTACAACCACATTGCCAGATTTGCTACTGGGTTTGAAATACTGTATAATTTTTAGTTGGTCAAGTGTTTTTTTCCCTTAGGAAAAATTTGCTGAAGTGGCCATTCAAAGAAGTGACAATTCGCTGTTTATTGGTCAGTGAACAGGTGTTTGCCAACTACATTTTTTGATAAGATAATATAGACCCCTTCACACCACTGTCACAACCTAAATCACCTAGGATGGCTTGAACTACCAAGCCTGCTTCAGTTCAATCAACTAGTAGTAGCGCGTAAAGTCCTTTACCAATCATAAAATACACCTGCACTAAAAAATATTATCAGCCCCTACACCAGCACCCGGCCACTGCGATCATCCACTAGACTCCTAGTTCAAACATACAAATCCAACTACTCAGCTGGGGACTCTCTGTTTGACAACTCTGTTGGAAAAATATGGAACAGACTCCCAGCTGACTTGACCCCTAGAACCCTCACTAACTCAGTTCTAAAACAAACCCAAGAAATACTTCAAAACTCATTGGTTATGTCCTTGCACTAACGCCGACTAGTGACCTCTCTATTTCTTAGGTGCCTTACCTTCAACTACTTCTAACGTTTTTCTACCACTCCATTTCAGGAAGGGTCAATTGTATAACTGCTGTTCAGTGTGTCTTAAACCTGAATGTAATGTTATGTATGTTTAACTTTGAAAATAATGTTATGTTTTGTAAAGTGTTTTATAATAAGTTAGTACTATATGTGCTAAATGCTGGTATTGCTTATGACTGTAATCTGCTTGAAACTAGAATTTATTAAATGTTCAATGTAAATTATTATCTTGGAGCTTTTCTCCTCGGGCCTCTGCTGAAAATGGACATGTATCCAGTAGGACTATCCTGGTCAACAAATGTAAAATAAATAAATAAATAAATAAAATGAGATTTCTTTAAATTAGCTAGATAAAGTATTAGGGGAATAAATATAGATTGGGTTGCAGGAAATGTATAAAAATGTAAGGGATTGGCAAAAAAAATATTTTTAAGGATTTTGAATGAATGGTTAAATGAAAGTTTTATTTATAAAGAATTATGCAGTGGAATACTTAAATTCATATGGAAGAAGAAAGAAGAAATTTTAAAAACTGAACACTGATAGTATTAAATAATAATGATTATAAGATCTTTATGAAGATAATACAAAAGTGACTTGAAACTAAAATGGAAAATATTATAGAGACAGTATATGTAGTATAAAGGGGAAGGGTTGTTAAGACTTATTAATGATGGTTAGCAAAACTGTGGACGACATTATGAATAAAAAAGAAGAAGCAAAAATCATAATAGGAGACCTTGATAAGACATTTGATACAATTGGACATAACATTGTATGGGTAATAATGAAAGAATATAATATAAGTGAGAAAGCAGAAAATTATGTATGTCAGCGTATATTAATAATAAAATAGAAATAATGTCTGGTTAAGCCAAGAGGTACATATAAAGAGGGTCATTAGACAGGGACATTCAATGTGTTATATGCTCTTTGCATTAGTTATAAATGTGATACTATGTGAAATAAATTACAAAATGAATGTGGCAGGGTATATAACACCTGTTAATATATGCAGATGACATTATAATAATTGCAAAAAACAAAATTTGGATAAAATAAGTAATAATTTAAACAAATGAGTGTCTAAAGGCAATGGAGATGGCTTTAAATAAAGAGAAAAGTAAAGGTTTAAGTGAGGTAGTAAAGATAGGGGTATATATTTTACAATGAATGAAATTTCTGTGTTAGGTGTAAAATTTGGGAATAAAGATTTAAGTAGAATCCAATGGGAAAAACAATATAAGAAACAAAACAAAACTGTCTTTCCTGGAGAACATATCAATTATCTTACAGAAAAAAATGCTCATTTGATAAATTCACTGCTGATGGGAAAATAGCATACTTAGCAAGTGTATCTATGTTGTCAACAGTATTTGAAAAGGAACTATTACAAATATTTTTTTCATTTATATGGGGTTCTAGATTCTTCTTCTTTCGGCTTTTCCCGGTTAGGGGTCGCCACAGAGGATCACCTGTCTGCTCATGATTGGCAGTGGAGTTTCACATTGTCGAGTTGCCAGCCTGGTGCCCACCCTTCCACAGAAGGCACACATGTGCATACACTCACACCTAGGGCCAATTTATAGTGTCAATCCACCTACAGCATGTCTTTGGGATGTGGGAGGAAACTGGAGCACCTGGAGTTGAAACCCATGCGACCACAGGGAGGACATGCAGACTCCGCACAGAAGGCACCCCAGCCGAGGATCAAACCAGAGAACCACTTGCTGTGAGGCGGCAACGCTAACCTCTGCACCACCGTGGCTGCCCTATATGGGGTTTTAGATTAAACCCAGTAAAAAGAGGAGTTTTGTATGTAAATAAAGAAGGAGGTTTATGGTTACTAAACTCAGTGGCATATGCTACTTCATTAGGGTCTATATTACCTTATCAAAAAACCTAGTCAGTGAACACCAGTTTGCCAACCAATAAACAACAAACTCTTATATCTTCGAATGGCCACTTCAGCGAATTGTTTCCTATGGGAAAAAAATCTCTTGGCCATCGTCGTGAATTTCCCCTTTTCACCACTGTAGTGCAATCTCAGAGTTGGTATATTTAGTTAGGGGGTGTGGGAGCACAACCCCCGGGACCCTATTAATTATTTTAACTTTTCAAAGTTTGAATGTCATATGGTCGACACCATATGATCGAACTTTTCAAAGTTCGAAGGTTAAAAGCAATGGCTCTGTATGGCACAGAATGGGGAAATTTCCTGTTTCTGCACTGACGTGCGCTCTCGAAGTTGATATATTTAAGTGGAGGGTTGTGGGTGGTACTGGGGGGCTTGCCCCCTGCTCAGAGCATTCAGGTAAGTTTTTTTTTTAATTTTTTTATTATAGTTTCAAAGTTTAAAACTTCGCTCATATGTTGTCAAACATATGAGGTTCGAAGTTTTGAAACGTTGAATATATAATATAGTCCCCAACCCCCCCCCCCACATTGGGGGGTGTGGGGTGTGCAGCCCCCCACTTTGAAGGGTTTGAAATACTGTATCATTTTTAAGTTGGTCAAGTGTTTTTTTTCCCTTAGGAAAAATTTGCTGAAGTGGCCATTCAAAGAAGTGACAATTCGCTGTTTATTGGTCAGTGAACAGGTGTTTGCTGACTACATTTTTTGATAAGATAATATAGACCCCTTCATTAAATTTCCACAAAGTGTTAAATTGGATAAATGAAAAAAATGAGAGATTATTAGTAAAATTGTATACATATAAGTATGATAAATTTTGAGGTATGGTAAAATATGTAAAAGAGAAAAAGCATGTATAAATGAAGAAATAAAATGTTACCCAGAAAAAATATTTTTGTGGAAGATGAAAAATGATGACATAGAAAAAGAAAAATATGGTATAAGAATGTAATGACAAAACATGACTATGTAAAACCATGGGAAAATCTAAGAGAAGAAAAAATAAAGCTATGAAAATAAGAAGCAAGTTGTGTAATCAGAAAGTAGAATGCAAATATTTTTTTGTGTATACTGGTAGCAAATAAATTGCCAGGAAAAGGAAATATGCCATATAAAAAGAGAAGTGATACAATATATTTACATTGTCAAGAAGAAGAAACTATGGAGCATGTGTTTTTGAAATGTTCATAGGTTCATAGGTTCATAGGATGGTACTAGGCTAGCAGCCCTAGAGCCTATACAAGCTTAGCCAAACAATTCCCCGGATATTTCTTCCCACAATATTTATTTCTCTGGACCCCCATCTAGCAGGGCAACTGATGTACTCCCCGGGGTGAATTTCCTATCTCCCACCCAATCGTCAAGGTTCCTTTTGAGGCGGGCCAAGGAGGCGCTCTGCTTGACATGTATGGGCAGCCTATTCCACAGTATGGGGAGTCTCTGGTTCAGGAACCTATCACTCCAGCATGTTTTGTTCATTGTAATGACAAGGTTTAGATCCCTAGAGCATTTGGCTCGGAGGGATTGGGATTTCTTTAAGTGGAGCATGTCCAACAGCTCAGGGTTTGACATGGCCTTGTATGTTAAGCAGAGATCGCCCGAGTAGAAGATATGCCACAGAGTATAGCTGGAGTTTTTTTAGACAGTCAGCACAGGGTATCTTTTTTAGGCCTGTGATTCTTTTAGTGAGGGATTTCTGCAGCCTTTCCAGCTGCTGCAGATGTCTTGTGAGGTACATACCAAAGGGGGCGTTGTACTCTATAATGGGTCTAATGAGGGATGAGTATAGTGGGACAATGACCTCCTTTTTTCTGGACGAAAAGCCCTTAGTCATGACGTGTGCCACATAGAAGAATTCCCTGACTGTTGTGGTGATGTGGTTATCAAAGGTGAGACCACTGTCCACCTGTGTCCCTAAGTCTCTCTTCACACTTTCGGTGTTTAGTGTACTGCCACCTATGTGGTAATTCATGGGTACATGTTTTTTCCCAAACGAGATAACTATACATTTCTTGGCATTAAGCTTGAGCCCATGGCTCTGGCACCAAGCATCTGTTTCTGTAAGGCCATTTTGTAGAATATCCACATCATTTGGAGATTCAATAATGGCTCCCAGTTTGTAGTCATCTGCGAACTTTGTTAGTCAGAGTCCCTTAGTGTTGGCGTATATTTCAGAGAAGTAGATGCCAAACAAGATCGGTCACAGGACTGAACCCTGAGGTACTCCACTTGTCACTTGTCAGGAGCTGGATTTGGGGTCGGCTACTTTTACAGTCTGGATTCTGTCAGTAAGCCAGTTGGCAACCCATCGAGTGACATAGGGATTTATGCCCAGCTCAGTAAGTTTATCTATGATTCCAGAGTGGGAGATGGTGTCAAAGGCCTTGGCAAGGTCCAGATAGGTTGTGTGGATGGCCTTACCCTCTTCCACAGCTCTGGAGACTGATTCAAATAAGTCAATCAGGTTCAGGAGACAAGATCGGCCCTTCACGAACCCAAACTGGGTGGGGTCCAGTGTTTGAAGGTTTCCAATGTCTTTGTTTATAAGTTCCATGATAATGCATTCCATGCCCTTGCAGATCAGGCTCATCAGACTGACGGGACAGTAGTTCCCAGGATCCAAGGTGGATCTCCCCTTATGAAGTGGGACAACTGTAGCTGTGCACCACTCAGTGGGCACGAAGTCTGAGGCGAGGCTATGATTAAACATGACACTTAAGTGAGGTGCCAGTTCATTTTGTAGTTCATGTAGTACACAGCCCGAGATGCCATCTGGTCCCATGGATGCTGTATTCTTAGCTTTGAAGAGTGCAGTTTCTACCTATGTGGCCATGATTACTGGAATTTGTCAATCTTTTGGTATTGAGATGGGCATTTTAGGGGGTGAGAGGGGGTGAAGTTGGCACTAAATCGATCTGCCAGGATATTTGCAATATCCTTGGGATCAGTATATTTAATGCCATTCTGTTGTAGATCAGAGCAGATCTGAATATTGCCATTTAGATTCTTGACATAACTATAGAATGCCTTGTGGTTGTCTTTGGAATCTTTGGCAATTTTATTTTCGTAACTAGCTTTGGAGGATTTTATGAGGGATCTCAGCTTATTACTGAAGCTGGTAAGGGAGTTTTTTGCATCCTGGGAATTTCCTCTTTTCTGCAACAGTTTCTTCCTTTTGTTGTATAGTTTGTTTATGGCAGGGGGGCACCAGATTGGCTTCCTTTTTTTGGAGGAGAGCATCTTGGTTTTATTTGGGATGGCACAATTCATGCACGAGAGGATGTGCTCTTACAGTGCCTTAGTGTAGGATTCAGCAATCAAACTTTTAGCTCTCGTCTGCATGGGTGCCATGAAGTTTGTCACTTCTGACTTAAGTAGCATGAAGTTGGCTTTGGAGAAGTTTTTTACAGAGGTTTCCTTACTGGGGGTGGGGGTGGGATGTGGATGTCAAGGGTGATTTGCTTATGGTCAGACCTGACCAATGAGGGGGTGACCACTGGTGTGGAGCATCTATCTCCCATGTTGGTAATGACCAGGTCTAGGATATTGGAGCCCCTGGTGGGACAATGGATTAGTTGATCCAGTGGATTGGAATTTATGAATTCCAAGAACCATTGGGAGAAGGTGTTGGTACCCAAGTAGTTTTCCCAGTTAATGGCAGGGAAGTTGAAATCACCCAATATTACGGTGTTTGGTTGTATCTTAATATTTTCCAATATGTTTAGAAAGGTGTAGTGAGAATCTTGGGGCATGGTGGGGGATCTGTAGCAAGCTACAATTTGGACTGCAGTGTTAGTTGCACCTGGAGAATTTCAGATGCATTGTGTTGGGCAACTAGCCTGGAGGTGTGAATATCCTTGGTGAATATGGACACTCCTCCACCTTTAGTATTTCTGTCTTGGTTTGGCGGCCGAAAAGTGTGGTAAGAGTTGTACCCTGGTACTGCAGGGATGCTCTCTGGAGTCTTGAACCAGGTCTTAGTTACTGCACAGATATTGATGTTCTCCATTTTTAGGTGTGCCTTGAGAGAGAGTGCATTTTGAGGTTTAGACTTCTAGCATTGAGTAGCATTACCTGCAGATTTGGGATTGTTACGGTGGTGGCTTTGTCCTTTGAACCTTGCCTAAAAAAGGCACTATAGGGGTGGCAAGAGCTTTAGCCAGTAGCCTGAATCCAAGGGGTGACAGGTGCAGACCATCTCTGGCAAAGCATCATGATTTGTCGATCATGTCGTCCCAGGCAGACAGATACTGGATCCCCTTTGAATGACACCAGAAGCTTAGCCAGTTGTTGAAGTCAATCATTTTGTCCTTATACTGTGGTATTATTCTGGGCGAAGGCAGGATGCCACTCAGGGCTAGGGTCATACCTGCCTGGGCCACATGATCTGAGAGCTCTTCCATGTCTCTTTTCATGTAGTCCAGGGAGGTACGTCTCAAGTTATTCACTCCAACATGGACAATGACAGAGTCATATTTGTACTTGTTGTGGAGTGACTTGAGTGCATGTGTTATGTGACTGATCCTGGCACCCGACAAGCAGCTGACTATAATTTTCTCCTTGCTCAGCCTGGTGAGTGGGACATTAGTTTGCCTGACTATAGAGTCACCTATGACTAAAGTGTTTGGTATGTTGTCTTGCCTTAGGGGCTGTTGTTGTGTGGCAAACTGGTGTTGTGAGCTATGTGTCACTTTGGTTGTGACTGGGTGTTTGTTTGCGTTTCAGGTTCGGAGGTCCTTGTTGCTTGGGCAGGTTAATGTTAAGGGCCTCCACATATGTGGGTTTAGTGTTGCTATGTGTGGGTGTTGATGGTGTGGGTTTTGAAGGGCTATGTGTTGCTTGAGGTGTAGTGCAGGTTATAACCTTCTCCTCTTGACTGTCTAGCACAATCTTAGCTGCATCTAGTTTGGCTATGTAATTGCATCTCTCATAGGTTGTAGTATTGGGTGGTAGGAAGAGAGGGTTGTCTGTGTACATGAGGCAGTTGCTGCATTGCCCCAGTATGCCCAGATTCACCAGGTGGACAGGAGAAATCACCGGAAGCTGACCCTTGGACATGCCTGTTTAGGTGCTTTTTTTGTAAAGTACAAGAGCTGTTTTCCCTTACCTTTGCAAGGTACTTTGCAATTATAGGCTGTTTAGTACCTATGATTAATTTCTCCTTATTAACAAGGAGAGTTGAGTGCTTCTATCAGTTTAAGGCTTCCTAGCGCATTCCAGCAGGTTCTAGAGCAAGTGCTAGTCACAGGGGTTCAGATTTTAGTGCTACTACTGAGAAAATAAAAAAAGTTGTGGGGAAATCTTTGTAAATAATTTTTTTGAAGATATAAAAAAGTAGATACAATAGACAAGGATATGATTAAATATGGATGTCATAAGAATAAAAGTAAAGAATATGTTAAAAGAATGGATAAAAGTTACTTTGTGTCATATGAGCTATATGGAATGAAAGAATAAAGGAAATTGTTTAATGGTAAATGGATTTTAGCTACATTATTATGTAAAATCAGATGATGGTTACAGAAAAAGGAGTGGCGTCTAATAGGGATGAAAATTTAGTATGATTGTAAAGGAAATTATAAATATGTGTTAACAGATTTGTATATCTATATATTTGTAAATATTTGTAAATATGTAAATATTTTGTAAATAAGAGTTCTTTTTGTATACAAATAAAGACCCCTACTTTTTGATAGGTGTTGTGAGATCTTTCACATCTACCTGAGCTACCACCAACTCAAGTAGATGGGGCCTTGATTTAACATTTTATTGGAAGGGCAGTACACTCAGGAATGCAGCGCCCCCTAATGCTGCATTGTAGTATCAGCAAACCAGCACCTGGTGTGGGACTAGGCCTCACAGCCTTCTGTTCTTCCACCATCAAAGGCAAGTGTGCTACCTGTTGCACCACTGAACCTGCTGAAAGGCTTGTTGCTTAATGGAGTCTTCCCCACTGGGCTGTGTACTGAGAAAGTTTTTATTTGGCATCTATTTCTCTGTTGATCAAGTTGATATCAAGGGTCTGTGGCTAACAATGTTTATGGATGAGTGCAATCCTGGGACTATGATCATCTGCTCTGTGGGCTCCTGGATCCTACAAAAGAGCCTATCCTGTGCAAACGGGTCTACCTAAAAATGCCAAAAGTCCACAATGCCAACGACGAGAACACCGACACCGGAAGATCGACACTGGAGATGATCGACAGTTGAAAATCCCAACGCTGAGAACACCGACATGTTAAGGTAAGTGTGTGATAGTGACGAACTGTAGGGTTAGGGGCGGATTAAGTGAGTTAGGGTTAGGGCGCGGGTCAGGTGAGTGTGTGATAGTGACAGACTGTAGGGTTAGGGGCGGGTTAAGTGTGTTAGGGTTAGGGCACGGGTTAGGTGAGTGTGCAATAGTGACAGACCTTAGGGTTAGGGTTTGGGTTAAGGTTAGTGCATAGATCGTTGTGTATGTAAGGTTTAGTGTAGGTTTGTAAGGTTTTTGGTGTGCTTGTGTTGTGTGTGTGCTTTTTGGACAGGGGATTTGTTTTGTTTGTTGACTGTCGGGATTGTGGTTTGTGGAGCATGTGAATTTCATGTTTTTGAACTTTAGGTTTTGTGGTGTTGGTGATTTCATTGTCAGTGTTTTAGCGTGTCGGTGTTATCAGGTAGACCCATGCAAACACATGATGCCAGGACCACTAGCTTAGGCTGAACACAAAAAATTTGTTGTGTAGTATTGTGTCCTCCAACAAATATATGAATGCTAGTCCCTACCAAGTGGAAGATACCCCATCAAAACTGATTCCGTTATTCTGGACCTTGTTTCTTTCATGAACAATGAGCTATCCTTTGACAACCATGTTTCCATAATCCTTGGAAAATCCTTTAACCTAGCCCAACTTATTTCCAAGCATATATCTCCCAGACTCAGGGTTGTTATGATCTCCATCTGTTCTTTCTTTACTAGACCAAAAATTGAATATAATGTTTCCTTTGAAATGTACATGATCAAAACTATGGTCCAACACAAAAGACCTCAGTGTTGCTCACTAGGAAAAAGGGGCAGGAATTCTATGCCATATAATGCCTCAGAAGCTCTTCAGGATTGACTTTTGTCTAACATGCAAGGTGTCAAATAACACTGTCCTGTGTGATTCCCTACACATCCACAAAATATGCAATACCAGAAACACCCCTGATAGAGACTTAAGCTTCCACAGCAACAGAAACAAAACCTACTGATGGGCTAGATACCTCTCCCAAACAACTCCATTCCTCAGGAAGAGACAACCCTTCCTTATTAAACAATGATGCTCCCTAACTTTTTAACTAAATTTATGTTCATGGCTGTACTTTTAATATAAAAAATAAAATCTCTGTTATATGTTTAGTAATACTTTGATTAATTTTATAATAAACTAGTCTATGTTTATTCTTTTCAAAATTGGATTTACAGTTTTTGAGATACTGACATTTGATTGCTGTATGGTTATTATGCCTTAATTATGAGTCAGCGATTTCTACAGTCAACTATACAAAATTCTTTGCACTACTTGTGCTATTGTGGAGGTGAGGCTAAGATTGGTGCAACCACTCTCAGCCTCAGGTCATGATTGGTGCTGCAGAACAGCTGATGTCAGACTGCTAGCTCCATTCACTGACACCCTTCACCTCCCCATTTCTTTGCAGAATAATTTCTGAATCAAATACTGTCAGATCATACTGCTAACAGCCGTGTTTTCAGTAATGTCAGACTACTCTGGAAATGTAGTATCCCCCACTGCTTACAGCTGCTTCTCGGTTTAAAAGATATAAGCTGAGGTCTTCAGTTTTAGTGCCTTGGATACAAGGTATGCACTTAGAACTTTCCTGGACATGCACAGAGTAATAAAAAGCCTTAAAAAACATAATACTTTCCCAGAATATATCCCTTGATCTCTGTTAGTGGTCAGTACACAAGCACACCAGAAACACCATAAGAAAAGTTTTGCAAATGCAATAACTTCGTATGTGCTAGAGCTGCCCAGTTGGAACACTTTCTTCTGAAACATCTGCAAGGTCATGAGTGCAACAATAACATTCTCTGGCTCTGATAACCCTTAGGAGGTCAGGGACATCCTGTCATTTTTTAGAAAGCCCTGTCTTACTCCTAAAACAACAGATAAGCAGAGAAAGAGTAAAAGCATTGTTAACACAACTCTTAAAGACACAGTAACACATTCATGGGAATTCGACCTCAGATCAGCCCAGTCTGATGTTAACTGTGTTTGCAAAGGAAAACAAGTAGCTAGGTATAGAAGAATGACAGTTTACATGGGGTCTTCCTACCAAAACACTCCTTAGTATACTGTATGTCTTAAACAGCCAACAATTCATCATTAGATCCAATGTATTTCTAGTTTTAGATCACAGTAAGCCAAAGACTGCCACACAATAAGAAACACCCTGAAAGGAAAAACTATCCTGGCCATGACATCACTCACATCCTGCTAGATGCAATTCAATGTAGAGAACTTTTTTTTTTTGTTATGTAGACAAAAACAAGACCATTCAGAAGAATGCAGTAGTGACAGGGAGAATGCACATGCACACACAGACACACACACACACACACACACACACACACACACACACACACACACACACACACACTCGCACACTCGCACACACACAGACACACATATTCTATGACAGCAGCCAGAGATTAGAATTCAGCTCTTGTCCCCTAACCCGTAAGCAAGAACACTTAGTTCCTATACCTCTGTGCTTGTCCCTGTATAAACCTTTTATTATATAGGTTCATAGGTAGGTACTAGGCTATCGACCCAAGGGCCTAAGTAAGCCTAGCCAACAACGTTCCCTGGCTTACGCTAGCCAAGAAAGTTATTTTCCTGTGCCACTGTTGAGCAGAGACACAGAAGTGATCCCCGGGGTGTATTTCCTATTTCCCATCCACTCATCAAGATTTTTCTTGAAGAT
>NC_056729.1:1683184005-1683194005 GCF_019279795.1 Protopterus annectens
TTTTTATCAGATCCTATTCTGATGTTATAGTAATGTTCTCTGATCCTTTCTCTTAATTGCCTGTCTGTCTTACCCACATAAAAGGCTGGGCATAGTTGGCATATGGCTAAGTATACTACGTGTGTGGTTTCACAATTGGCGTTACAATGAAATTTAAATGTGCGTTGTGTGGTAGGATGTATAAAATTAGCTGATTGATCTATAGTATAACAAAAGTTACACTTACCACACGGTCTAGTCCTAGCATCTAAGTCACCATTAGTTAATACTGGATCAACCCTATTGGGGCCACATAGCATCCTATACAGATTTAGTTTATTCTTGTAAATAAATTTGGGTATGTCCCCTACTGTTCCTGAGATCACTGGGTCAATTTGCAATAAATCCCAGTATTTTGTGTAAGCCTTTCTAATATTATTGACATCCTGTGTATAATAGATGGTTGCTGTGGGCCTACTATCCTGTGTATAATTATCACTTACTTCGGTCAATGACTTATTGCTCATGCTTTGATCAGCAAAATATGGATATGCCCGCCCTTCTCTCAGTATTTCCATATTAATTAAACCTTCATATATTTCACTTGGTTTGTACGATCTGGCCGTAAACTGTTGTCTTAGTTCCACTATACTTTGTTTGTACCCTTCCTGTGTCGAGTTTAACCTTGATAAACGCATAGCTTGCCCTTTTACTACATTTTTGAAAACATAGCCAGGATGCATACTTGACCTATGCAAATAGGAGGTTCTATAACAAGCTTTCCTATAAACTCCTGTATTAATATAGCCATTTAATATCTTCTGTACATATACATCCAAATACGGTACAAGATCTTCTGATGCTACCATAGTGAACTTCAAATATGCAGTTGTTAAGTTCATTTCATTCAGAAGCCTTTCTAATTCCTTTTCATCTGATTTCCATATTAAAAACAGGTCATCTACGAAACGTACATAAAATCCCACACTTTTCTTAAAATTTTCCATGTTGAATAACAACCTACTCTCCCAGTCCGCCATGACTAGGTTGGCGTAGCTATTGGCACAGGATGTGCCCATAGCTACGCCATCCTTTTGTATGTAAATTTTCTGATGGAATGTAAAGATATTATTATTCAGTACAATCTCCATCAATGTACAAATTTTGTCTATTTGTATTGGGGTATAATGTGAAGCCAAACATCTATGTATACATTCAACTCCCTGTTTATTTGGGATGCTGGTAAATAATGATGTAACATCTAAAGTAACTAACCAGTAGTTAGGTATAGCTTTTTCCTCTTTCATATAGTCATATAATTTGATCAAAAATTGTCTCGTATCCCGTAGTATATGTGAATATTTTTCTACTATGGGTCTTAGCTTAGATTCAATGTACATTGACATGGGTTCCGTTATCCATCCCCTCCCTGCTACTATAGGCCTCATAGGTGGTGAGTTAGGATTTTTATGTATCTTAGGGACACCTTGTATACATGGTATTCTAGGACTATCCACTTGACAGAAGCTATATAATTCTGGGCTAATACTACCTTCTTGATGTAAATTCATAATTTCCATCTGAACTTGGGACACAATAGTGTCAACCTTTCTACCACTAATTTCTTCATAATACTGATCTTCATTCAACATGTCTTTCATACTAGTTATATATTTATCCATATCCATGATGATGGTAGGCCCTCCTTTATCTGCTGGTCTGATCATTATACTTTGGTCATTTTTTAGATCTTGGAGTGCCTTTCTTGCTCCATAGGTAAGGTTTCTATAACCTCTTTTATTTTGTTTACCTTCATTCTGTTTATGTAGTTCTTCTTCTACCAATCTAGAGTATGCATCTAGCAATGGGTGTAGGGGTGGAATATAAGCACTAGGTTTCCTTAAAACATGTCCTTCCATAGTTGTTCCAGCAGTACCATAATCTATTTTTAGCTGTATATTTCTAACAAATAATTTTAAATCGATAATAGTTTCTGTTATGTCACTTTCTGTAGTGGGTATAAAAGTGAGTCCTTTTTCTAACACTTCAATCTCTTTATTCGTAAGGGTTTTGCTGGAAATATTCCAAATTAGTGTGTTAGGTTCTTGTTCCACATTTTCTTTAAGGTGGGCCCTGTGTGTTCTGTGTCCGTAATTCTCCTTTACTAATTAAATAATTAATTAAACTGTTTGCATTATGTGTATAAACTGTGACAGTGAAACCGATTTCTGTTTTTTTTAATAATAATGTTTTAATACATTTTAACACACAACAGCAAAATAACACCTAACAGTCAACTAATACTGAAACCAGTATCTGAACAGAACTCGTGTAGGAGCATTATAAAGAAAATACAACTGAAGGCCATTATAACATTCAGCCAAGCTCTAGCCTTGCAAAATATCAAAAACTAACTAATGATATTACTAATTAAATGTGAAATGTAAATATATGATCCAGCTTACTAATAACAATCCTATGCAAATGTAAAGCACTGTGTTTCGGCTCTCCATTCTTCGCAAATACATGTCAAGAATGCTGTGCAGAAAAAAAGCCCCTGAAATGATATATACCAATTTCATGGTCACACCACAGTGAAGAAAATGGGGGGGGGGCACCCTAAAAACTGCATTTTAGGATCACACAATACAATACAAAAATGGTGGTGAAACTTACTGCAGCATTAAATTCTTGCAGTGAAGTCCACTGGGAATGAAGCAGTCGAACTGTACAACTGGTGATTGGCATAATGGTTTAAGGGGTTTATCTCCCAAAAATAAAATACAAGGTTTGATTCTCACCTTTGCAGAAATTAGCTAGGTTTAAAAAAAAACATCTAGCCTAGTATTTACCTATGCAAGGCTAAACAAATATAATAAATATTTTTTTCCAAACGATAGGTTACTAAAGTAGATATTTTTAAATGTGCACTTTTTACAGATTTGTTTCCAGGGGTTGGGGGGGTAGAATAATGGTTAAGTGGTTTACCTCACAAACACAAGGTATAAGGTCTGATTGACTCCGTTAAAGGAAAATGGCTAGGCTTTAAAGAACTTGCAAAACAGTTAACCTAATATTTATCTATGCCCTATGCAGGCACAGTCCTGAAAAAGAGATAGCAAGTAACTCTGGTGCACCCGTTCTTTGTAACAGAATACTTTAAAACTGAATATATTATATGGATCTTATTAGCAAGAACATTCAAATATAAAACTTCTGAAAAGGCAAACAATTGGGGTACTAGAGTGAATAATGAATAAATAGATTAGTCACACAAAGAAACATTGTTTTGTTCAGAGATGTTAAGGATCTCTGATCAGGTAATGCAGCCCCACCATCCCAGCAGTCTGCTCCCTGCTAAGCTATAGCTGGAATCAGTTTTGATATCTGTAGTTGTCCACTGTCTCCAGCCCTGATGCCATGCCCTTACCTAGTTTATACTCCCCTTCTCTTAAGTCAGTTACACTTTTGCTTTTTTATTCTAAAAAAGGTAATTGGTGTCTTAGAATAACATCGTGTAGAAGATGTGGTATTACTTTTAGTTTTAGTTTTTGCTGATTTGGCAGCTTTATTAGTTTCACTTTTATTTTTCTCTGATTTTTATAATTATTTACCTGCTAGTACCTTTCTTTATGCCTCACTTCATTTTTATTATATAATTGTATGACCATCTACTTAATGAATTGTCTACTTTGCAGAGACCTCTAGCTACCTGCTCTTTTAAATTATACTTCATCTTTATTCCATTCCATTCCATTCCATTCTATTCATTTGCCAGGCTAGATCACTCCTAAACTACCTCTCCTATGTACACATACATGTTAGTGACTATCTCTTCTCTCTTATTTTTCTGTCTTCTTCTCTACATTATGGCAAAATGCATATAATTATATGTGTCTGAATGTACTGCGTCCAATGCTGACTTAACATAGTAACCCTCCCACCATACCTATTACCCACAGAGCACAATCATAAAGTTTCCTTAATAAACAAACACATTCAAAAACTGAGAAAACTAATAACCTCATGCATATCAAAACTAGCCCTAAGTGGAGACATCCACCCCAACCCTGGCCCTACCATCTCCAACCCCAATCCTCATAATCAGACTATAAACCACAACTTCTCCCATATCACAGCCAATAGAAAGCCAAGTGACTTCCTTCTACTAAGCCTAAATATTAGAAGTATATCCAACAAAGTCCATGAACTCCATGCCACCATAGACTTGTACTCCCCAGATATATCCTGACAGAAACCTGGCTAAAACCTCACATTACCAGTGAGCAAATACTCCCTACCGGTTACGGCATACAAAGAGTAGACTGACTAAACAAGAAATGAGGTGGTGTAGCTATAATATTTAAACAGTATCTAAATATCCAGATCTTAAAATCATCAGCTCCACAAATAGGCAATAAAGAAATAATATATACCAACCTCAAAATAAACCAGAACAAAACCATCAACATAATTGGATGCTACTTCCCACCTGGCCAAAACATCCCTCCACTAGAAAACCTCCTCAGCTGGTCTACCCACCATCGCCCCCAAGAAACTATAATTTTAGGTGATTTCAATATTGATTGGCAATCCTGTTCTGGCAACCATCCAACCCATTATGTAAACCTTCATGGCTTCACCCAAGTAGTCCAGTCACCAACCAGGATAAATAAAACCCCCAGCAAGCACACTACCTCGATTGGATACTAGTCAGTAAGAGCCCCCAGTCATATATAACAGGCTGCTTATCAGATAGCCTAAGTGACCACTCCCCAACATTCCTACTCAAAAAATACCTATACCAAGCTAAACCTGTTCTCTATTGTCAAATACGTAAAAAACTAAACTTTAACCCACTCACATTCATCTCATCCCTCAAAGAATGTAACTGGCATCCTCTAAAGTACCTAAGTCTTGATGACTCAGTTGTATTTTTTAATACTACCTTCCTGAGCATCCTTAATTATCATGCCCCCATAAGACTTTCCAGAACCAAAGCACAACCCTCCCCATGGCTACAGAAAACCACTAAGTCAGAAATGAAAAACAGGGATAAAGCCTGGGAGCTCTGGCTCAAAACCAAAACCCCCTCAACTAGACAGAAATTCCTAGAACTACGCAATAGAGTCAAAAAGGTAATAAAACAAGACACATTTCAATACTGCCAGTCTGCCCTAGACTCCTCCCAACACAGCCCCAAACAATTCTGGTCCTCCATAAACTCCATCCTCTACCCAGGTAAAGTCAGTACCCCTCCTCCTAACATCCCTCACTCCGAAAATATTGCTACCTCATTCAACACACACTTCACACAAACCATACTATCACTAGCTAAACAACACAACCCCCTCCCCTCCAACCCACACCTTCAACTAGTAATCTCCCCACTGCCTTCTCTTTTTCTCCTGTACCTACCTCCAACACAAAAAAACTCTTAACTAAACTTAAGCCCACCAAATTAGCGGCAGACAACCACCCAAGTGAACACCTACAAATCGCAGCTGATGCTCTGGCCTACCCAGTATCGATCTTGATTAACCGATCTCTGTCAGAAAGTTATGTTCCCACACTATGGAAAGTATCACATATAATTCCCCTCCACAAAGGCAGCCCCTCCACAGAACTAACCAATTACTGCCCCATAGTTATTCTCTCTCCACTCTCCAAAATACTAGAGAGATGCATTCACTCTCAGGTCTCAGACTACCTTCTTACTAACAACCTCCTTTTCAGTACTCAGCATGGTTTCTGACCAAACCATAGCACCACCACTGCTTTACTCTCCTTTACTAACACTATCCTTTGGCATAAAAACAATGGCTATCTATCCTCTGCTACTTTCCTAGACCTATCTAAAGCATTTGACATGGTCCCACACAAACAACTCATCTCTATCCTCAATAACCTATCCTTCTCTCAATCAGTCACCAACTGGTTTCAGAATTATCTGTCTGACCGCCAACAATCCATTGTATGGCAGAATTACATATCTCCTCAACTACCTGTCTCTATTGGGGTTCCCCAAGGATCTATCCTTGGACCCCTACTCTTCTCTATTTTCACCAATAATCTAGCCTCTGCCACCAAACATGGCACACTCATACAATACGCAGATGACTCAACCATCATCTGCTCAGCCCAGTCCCTACCCAAACTGCAAAACATCACACAGGAAGCCTTTTCCTCTATTGAAACTTGGTTATCCAATGCCCAGTTAATACTCAACCCAAACAAAACTAAACTACTCATCTTCCAACCCACCAAACATACTCAAAACAACTCTCACTTTAACATCACAGCAAAAGACAACACCATTATACACCCAACAGAACACACCAAATTGCTAGGAGTGGAAATAGACAATAAACTAAAATTTGACATTCACATATCCATGACCATAAAAAAAGTCCACAAAAAACTAGGAGCGTTATACAGAAATAAGCAACATCTCACCAAAGCAGCAAAGATTTCAATAGCAAATTCCCACCTTATCTCCACCCTACTTTACACCTCTCCAATATATACCAACCTAAGGCAATGTGATCTAAACAAGCTAGAGACCTGCTACAACAAAATCGCCAAATTCGCCACAGGGGCATCCTACCGTAGTCACCACTGTCTCTCACTTGCTGAACTGGGCTGGCTTGAACTCCCTCACCTCCTTCAATGGTATCAACTTACACTCGCCCACAAACTAGTAAACCATCCAATAAATGTCCCATCCCTCCAGAATCTACTCCAACCCTATTGCACCACCAGACCACTAAGATCCAGCAACAAAAATCACTTGCAGATTACTAAAGCCAATAACTCTGTTGGTGAAGTACTATTCTCTTGCGCCATAGCCAAATTATGGAACTCCCTCCCACCCACAATTACCTCCGTACCATCATGCACCCACTTCAAAACTTAAAGTGCACCTAAAAACATGCTGGCTATGCCCTTGCAACTCCCACTCTAATATCACCCACCCCATCCAACCATTACCTTTCTTTCCGCACCACTAACTACCTTGACTATAGCAAGCTCGAATGCTCATAAGCCTAGTACTTATTATACAGCAGGAACTTCTTATTGTAACATTTGTTAATGTCTGTTATGTACTTATGTGTTAATCGCTATGTAAATCCAATGTAACTACTGTCTGTATATTTTAACTGGGGAGCTTTTCTCCCCGGGCCTCCGCTGAAAATGGACCTATGTCCAGTCGGACACTCCCGGTCAACAAATGTAAATAAATAAATAAATAAATAAATAAATGCATGTTGCTGCAAAAATACTTCTCTTCATAATAGTCTGTTTTAATAATCCCTGATTTGCATATATTGCTGCTAATGTTAACAGAGCATTCTGTGTATTGTTTAGTATAGTACTACTGTAAATAATTATTGTGGAACTGTGTACGTAATGCCACTAAATGTTACTGGAGTATTCTGAATGTTGTAAATGTACTATTATTATTATTATTTCTGTGGTGCTTTTCTCCGGTGATACTGCTGAAAAAGGGTTTGCTTGCTCTGCCTGTCTTTCCAGGTAAACAAATGGAAAAAAAATAAGAATGCATTTAATATTACAAAATATGACCTGATGCACCTGTAGGCCAAGATAATTTAAGCATTTTCTCACTAAAGATGAGCCACCTAGGTCTCATTGTCTAGCATGCTTATTTAAATGGTCTGCTCTCTTACTTACTTCCATCCTTATCTTTTTCTCCAAGCTGACATCTTTTCCTGCATGCCTATACAATATCACACATGTTCATTACTTAGAGTGCATAAAATGGCTCATAATGCATGTACATTGTAATAACTTTAATTGTGCTATTTGATACTTATATTATGTTAACTGATTTGCTAAGGCCTTGTAAATGTAACTCAAGAGTTATTGTCAATGGACATTGTGTTTGCTTGTGGAGCTTTATTCACTGGGATTCTCTTTGAAAGAGGCAATTAGCCAGTCAAATTCTTCTGATCAACAAAAATAAGTAAATGCATGAATAAAAATAAATATTACTTTGAGATTAGAAGACAGACCAATGTAACTCCAATGCCCAAGGGTTGCAGCATTAATGACATAAGAAACGATTGGCCTAAAACTTTGAAAAGTATCACAGACAAATGTTTTGAAACAGTCCTATTAACAAGTATATCTCTACATTTAACAGCACAACTTACAATCAACCAAAATGGATTAAGTTATGAAGGTCGGTTAGTTCCAATGAATTAGGCTTCTTCTGTTAATGTCATTGATCTACAATTGCAAGCCTTAGATGTAATCATCTTCGGTCTTATTTATGTATGCATGTATGTACATATGTATTTATTTATTGTTTTTGTTGACTGGGAAAGTTTGACTGAGTCAATAACCTCTTTTTGGTGGAAACCTGGGAAAAAAGATCCACGAAATACAGAGAGAAAGTATTCTTGCCTTGAAGTCTCCATTGAGACGTTCGTCCCAATCTGTCACAAACACAGCACCAAGTTTAACAACAAAGCTCTGTTGTGGAAACCTATTATAAACAAATCATATAACACACCACAAAAAAAAGCTCCACACCCATTGGAATAAACTGGAAAACCCAAGCCCTGAAACTAAACTCGGGAAGCTGAACAAAAATCTAAGAAGCAAAATCAACTCTAGCAATGCTGAGTATGAAATGAAAATTGCCACCTCTGTCAAGGACAACCATAATTCTTTCATCAGGTATGTCAGAAATCTTAGGAAAACCATACATCTTTTTAGATAATTAATACATAATAACCAAACCCATTCTGTTCTTGTGGATATAGCCAACATTTTTGCAGGTAAATTTAATTCAAACTTCTCCCCATCCCTCCAACTTACTGCACCAGACATACACACACTCCCAGTGAACGTCGCTGAACATATCCCCGAGGTACAAAAACACCAGGATTCTGAGGCCTGACAATGTAGCAGTATGCATTCTTCTCAGTATGAAGCATTACCTCAATGCTTTCTCCTAAATCTGGTTAGTCTTGTCTTCCCATTGGATTTATCCAGGATGTATGAGGAACAGTAGTGATAAATTCCTTACAAATGGGTGACGCCACCACTGAGCCTGACAATTACAGGCTGATAAGCCTTATCAGCTTTATCTGTAAAACAATAAAACATCTCATTATAGACCTCATAAGCAAAAGACTTTAGCAACTTCTGTCTCTAGATATAAGGCAGTTTGACTTCATGAAGAGAAGATTCTGCCTGCTTATCCTTGATGAATTCTTTGAAAATGTCACTTTGACCCTACATGAGGAGAACATCTGTGCAGACAGCATATCGAAACTTGGCCAAAGCTTTAGACACCATTTAAAACTCTTGTACAAACAGATTAAACAAACCAAATGAGCACCTTAATTAATCTACTGGATAGCATCTAACTGGGCACAGGACTTGACTTGAAAGACCCCAACATTTCCTTAACAACAATCCAAGACCTGAGTTCCAAGAACTATGATGAACACCTTAGAGTTCTCAATCTGGCTCATCTCCATCTTGTGCAGACTTGCATGAGGTGATCTCTGACTAGCTAATAAAGCCTCAAATTACTCTGTCTTGTATAACCTCCTGCATGTCCACAAAACCTGAAGCAACATGAATATCCATACAAAAATCCTAAACCTCCCCCATAATATAAATAGACTCTCCTGGTGGGATAGATACTGCTCATAGACTCCATCTCCTATAGGACATGCTTCTCCTTCATATTAAAACAAGGAGGCTCCCAATCCTATTCAAATGCACCCTCGATGAATGAACAATAAACTCTAGATTCACTCCTGCTCTAGCCCCACAATCCCTTATTGAGAGGGGAAACTAGACAGAGGAATTACATTGTCTAGGTTATCAATAATGTTCCCCAAGTAATAACCTAGGAACCCATTTTATGCAAGAAACATATATTTCCTGTTAGAAGGTGATAAGTATATGTATATATATTATGTATAGAATATATGGGTCTACTACCGGAGATCAAAATTACACGAAATTTGGTAGTAGA
>NC_056729.1:1683199005-1683234005 GCF_019279795.1 Protopterus annectens
TCCTGGACCTCGCAAAAGCCTTCGATACAATACCTCACTCAGGCATTATAGATAGGCTCACCAGCTTAAATATAACCCCCTATGTCACTAGATGGGTTGCAAAATGGCTCAAGGACAGAGCCCACATGGTTAGAATTGATGGAGCCATGTCAGACTCCAAACCAGTTACAAGTGGCATCCCACAAGGCTCAGTTCTGGGACCTCTCTTGTTCGGTATATATTTCTCGGAGGTACAGGCCAACATGGAAAGACTGTGGCTGACCAAGTTCGCAGATGACTGCAAACTGGGCGCCATAATCGACTCTCCAGCTGACACAAGCATCCTCCAAAAGGGCCTCATAGAAACAGACAACTGGTGCCAGAGCCATGGCCACAAGCTAAATGCCAAAAAGTGTATAGTCATCCCCTTTGGCAAAACAAAGTGCCCACAAATTACCACATAGGTGGTAATCCATTAAGTACAGAAGAAGTAATTAGGTACCTGGGGACCCAAGTTGATAGCAATCTCTCATTTGACAACCATGTGGCCAAAGTGGTTAGAAAAACATTTTATATAGCCCACCTAATCATGAAGGGATTCACATCTAGATCAGGGGAGGTCACCGTGCCTCTTTACTCATCCCTCATCAGGCCCATAATTGAGTACAATGCCCCTTTTGGGATGTACCTTACCAGACACCTGCAGCAACTGGAAAGACCCCAAAAGTACCTCACCAAGATGATCAAAGGGCTCAAACAGACGCCATATGCTGCCCGGTTAAAGAAACTCCAGCTCTACTCAGTGGGATACCGCCTGCTAAGAGGTGATCTGTGCCTGATGTATAAAGCCATGTCCAACCCGGAATTAATGGACATGCTGCACCTCAGAAAATCCAAATCCCATCGAGCTACGCACTCAAGAGACTTGAACCTCAGCACTGAAATAAATAGGACATGCTGGAGGGACAGATTCATAACCCAGAGGCTCCCTTCACTCTGGAATAAAATCCCAGTCCAGGTTAGGCAGAGTCCCTCATGGACTCTCTTCAAGAGGAATCTTGATGAGTGGATGGGAGATCGTAGGTTTACCCCGGGTATCACTTCTGTGTCACTGTTAGACAGAGGCACAGTATACTAACCTCGAAAAAGGGCATAGCAAAATTAATTTAAAATGGGTAGCGAAAGCCAAACACACTCTGGCTAGGCTTATAAATGCCCTAGGGCAGATAGCCTAGTATGAACCTATGAACCTAAGAAAGAATTCACTTGCCTGTTATCGGGAATTTTCCATCTCCCCAATGTAGAGCGATCTCGGAGTTGGTATATTTAGTTAGGGGGGTGTGGGGGGTGAAGCCCCCTACTTTGTTAGGGTTTGGAAGTTTATTTTAATTTCCAATGGCTACTCTTGTATGTGATCTTGTGACTGTCTCTCTTTCTGAACCATGTGTTGGCTACTATCAAGCCATTTGCCAGACAGAAGTCTAGAATGGCTTCTCCTTCTTTATTCCTATTGCTCCACCCATGTGGACCCAGGCAGTCCTCATATCCTGTTCTGTCTGTCCCGATATGTGCATTTAAGTCACCCATTATCAATACCAATTCATGTTGTCCTGCTTTGTCTAGTAGGTCCTGCAACTGCTGTCTGAATGCACTCTTTTCCTCACTATCACAACCCTGCTGTAGGGCAAAGACTGAGATTATGAATACTGTCCTATCATTACACTGGACTCTGATTGCCATGAGTCTGTCATTAATTCTGATGATATCCCTCACTGACTTCTGAAGCCTCTGTCTCACCACAATTCCTACACCATTTCTAGCCTGTCCACCACCTGAGTAGTAGAGTCTGGATCCCAAGCCAAGTGGCTTTGTTGCACTGCCCTTCCATCTCGTCTCTTGGATACATAGGATGTCCAGCCTCCTCTGTATCATCATGTCATCCACTTCTAAGCTGCGTCCTGTCAGTGAACCTACATTAAGCGTAGCAATTCTTAGTTCATGTTTGGCAGGTTGGTTGGTTTTATGTCCAGCTTTCACTCAACAGAGCTATCCCAGGTAACCCAGGCTGGGCAACTAGACACTGGCCAGCCAGTAGCCTATTGACCCTATGGCGGGCACACACTGGCCAATAGGGGCACATATACCCCTCCCACCATTAGCATGGGTCACTGGCATGGGTCAGAGAGTAGGCTGGGTCCTCAACCCACTTATCACCGGTAACTACCCATGCCCATTTTATGGCGACAGTCAACATGACCGAATCACCTAGAGCCATATTTTACAGTCACAAGATAGTCACAAGATCACATACAAGAGTAGCCAACATGCAACTCAGGTAGACTTCCTCCTAGTAAGGAAAAGGCACTGGGGTAGAATCCATGATTGCAAAGTCATCCCCAGTGAAACAGTCGGTTCACAGCATAAACCAGTAGTTGCCACAATCAGCTGCAAGCAGTGGTCAGAGAAGGCTCTAAGGTCAACAGAGACCAGGCTGAAGACCTGGAAGTTGACTGGAGAGAAAGTACAGCAGTTCAAGGAATTACTCAGGGCTCTAGCACCCCAAGAAGACTAGGAAATAGGTGGAGTTGAAGAAGAGTGGCAGCGCCTAAAAACAGCATGTGTTAGGACTACAGAAAAGATATGTGGCCGAGCCAGGTATGGAAATAAGGTACATAAGGAAAGCTGGTGGTGGAATGCAGAAGTGCAGGAAGTAATCAAAAGAAAGAAGGAGTGCAGGAAGAAGTGGGAGATTGAAAAGACTGACCAAGCTAGGAAGGACTACTGGTTGGCTAACAAAGAAACTAAGAAAGAAGTTGCAATAGCAAAGAATAGGGCATCAGAGGCAATCTATCAGCTTCTGGAAAGTGACTCAGTAAGGGGCACAAAGAAACTATACCAGGTTGCAAGGCAAAGACAGAAAGATAAAGTAGATAGTCAGACACCCTTCATAAGGGATTCCAGCAACAACCTGCTTACCAGTCCACAGGACATCAAAGGCAGATGGAAGGAGTATTTCCAGCAGCTTCTGAATGAAGAAAACCACACAGAAGTGGTACTGCCCCAGAAACAGCCTACAATGAGAGTAGAAGAGGAGCCCAGCTTAGAAGAAGTAAGAGCAGCACTAAGGAAAATGAAGTCAGGGAAAGCAGCAGGCTCAGATGAGGTCACAGCAGATATGATAAAGATGCTGGGTGAGCTAGGGGAGAAATGGCTCCTGAGGGTACTAATTGCAGTGTGGAGAGAAAGGTGTATTCCAGATGACTGGAGAATAAGCATACTTGTGCCAGTGTACAAGAACAAAGGGGACATCCACAACTGTGGACAGTACAGAGGCATCAAACTCCTACCACATTGCATGAAAGTTCTGGAGAGGGTGATTGATAAACGGATACGCAGAATAGTAGAATGTAAGATGGGAGATGAACAGTTTGGATTCAGATCAGGATGCAGCACAATTGACCCGATGTTTGCATTGAGACAGATACTTGAGAAGAAACTAGAGAAGAGGAGAGAGTCAAACTGGGCTTTCCTAGACTTGAAGAAAGCATATGACAAGGTCCCAAGAAAGCTGATCTGGGCAGTACTGCGGTGGTTTGAAGTCCCAGAAACATTGGTAAAATTAGTACAGGCTATGTACAAGGACCCAGTGACTCAAGTATGAACAGTGTTTGGCCTCACTGAGGGGTTCCCAGTGGGAGTGGGTATACACCAGGGTTCAGCTCTGAGCCCACTGCTGTTCATACTGGTAATGGACTACATCAGCAAACAGGTTGGAGGGGTCAGAGCAACAAAGCTGCTGTATGCAGATGATGTGGCAATACAGGCAGACTCTGATCTAGAACTTCAGCAAAGGATAGGAGAATGAAATGCAAATCTGAAGGCACATGGGATGAAACTAAGCACAGATAAGACAGTGGTAATGGCAGCAGATTGGGGAAATCAGAAGAAGCTGAGAATAGAGATAGATGGAAAGATAGTGGAACAGGTAAACAGCTTCAAGTATCTGGGAGGGGTGGTTGAGGAGAAGGGTGGTCTGAATGAAGGGGTCAAAGCTAGAATTAGAGGGGCTGCAGCCAACTGGTATAGAGTATCAGGTGTAGTATATGACAGAAGAATGCCAAAGAAGCTGAAAAGTAAGGTGTACAAGACAGTGGTGCGACCAGTACTACTGTATGGTACAGAAACCTGGGCAGTAAAGGCAGAACAGATGAAGAAGCTAGAGATGATGGAAATGAATTGCCTGAGAAAGGTGGTAGGATGCACACTGCGGGACAGAAGAAGAAATGAGGACATAAGAGCAGAAGCCAAAGTAGCTCCAATTGCAGAAAAGATCAAAGAAAACAGATTACGATGGTATGGGCACATGTGTAGAAAAGCAGAAGACAATCTGGTGAGGGAGATTTAGGACAGACAGGAAGAAAGTAAGAGGAAGCAAAGGCGTCCAGCAAATAGGTGGGTGGATTGTGTGAAAGAAGATATGCGACAGTCAGGCATGAGTGTTGAAGAAGGCAGGATTGTGGCACTGAATCGAGAGAGTTGGGGACAGTTAATACGATACCCCGACCCCATGTAAATGGGAAAAAGGGGATGATGATGATGATGATGATTTAATTTCCAATGGCCAAGTAAATTATTTCCTGATGAAAAAATTTGCATAAGTGACTGTTCGCAATTTTAAGTTTCGCTGTTTAGCTGTCAACATTTCGGCGTTCGACAAGCTAAGCGATCGAGTTTCTAATATAGACCCTCTTCTTCCAGTTACAATAGCAGTTCCCAAGGGTCCATTCTAGGTCCCCTACTCTTTTCAATTTTTACTAACAATCTACATAATTCCTCTTCAGGCTTCTGTTATCCAATATGCAGATGACTCAACCTTTTTTATGTTCTGTCTTCTCCCTACAGGAGCTCCATTCAAATACACAAGATTTCTTTCTCTCAGTTGAAGTATGGCTCACTAACTCCAAGCTAATTCTAAACCCTAATGAAGCAAGACTTCTATTTAGCCTGACAAGATCCACCACATCAGACCTCTTCTTCAATATTATGTCAAAGAACAAAACCATAATTTCTCCAGTAAATCACACTAAACGTCTAGGTGTCAAAATCGACTGTAATATGAAATTTTACATCTATATCTCCCAGACCATAAAGAAAGTGCATAAAAAAATTGGGTGTTCTTTACAAAAATAAACAATTCCTTACTAAACAGGCTAAATCCACCATTGCACATACCCATTTCTATACTCCTATATGCCTCCCCTATACTCACAAACTTGAGAAAGACTGAAATAACCAAACTCAATTCCAGCTACAAAAAAAATAGCCAGGTTTGCCAAAGACTCTCCTTTTAGGTCACATCATTGTTCAGCTACTAAACAAGTTAACTGGCTTGAACTTCCACCAACTTCTCTTCTACAACCGTTTTTTGCCACAAAATCCTTCACCAACCTGACAAAACCCTTGCACTCCGAAATCTAATACTTCCACACTCAAACAATAGAAAACTCCACTCAAGTAATAGATTATTATTATAGGTAACAAAAGCCAACAACACCACTGGTGATTCCCTGTTCTCCATCTTCATGTCTAAAAAATTAAATGCTCTACCCGTGATATAGTATTCCATTCTTCCTTAACAAAGTTTAAACAAATGTTAAAAACTCATCTGACAGGTACATGGCCATGCTGCTACACCAACCCTGGTTAATTCAACCTCAATTTCTGAAGCTAACTAACATGCTTGCATCAAACAAACTACCAAACTACTAATCTCAGTATTTTGAGACTCTCATTTCTCAGCACCTGCTCATTCTGCAACACTGTATATCAACTAGACAATAAATCTCCAGTGTACAATGTTTCTCAAACCTAGACTTAGTATGCAAAACTCCAACAGATAAGACCATGCACTGTGTTGCTACTTAAATGTTACAGCATGTGGTCATCTCTGACCACTGCATTTTCCTCTAAATACTCTAACCTGTATCTTTTATCAACAAGATTTACTACTTTCTGTATCACTGATCTGTACATTGTATGTTTGTTACTTTTTTCTGTTTCAGACTGTAATTGGAATTGTATTTGCATCTGATAATTAGCATCACTGTACTTTATATTGTTGGTTGTTATTGTCATTCTATTTTTGAACTGTAATGTAATCGTATTTGTATGTGGTATTTGTGTCTTATACGTGGAGCTTTTCTCCATGGCCCTCCACTGAAAGAGGACCTGTGTCCAGTCAGACTTTCCCGGTTACCAAATGTAAAATAAATGAATAAATAAATATCTATATTCAAATCTTTATTCATGTATATGTGATACAAATTTGTTGATGGAGAGAACCTGTAAAAATCAGTGTGCATATGCTGACCTCTTAAGCAAAATACTTAACTTGTAACAGTGATTGAGTTGTGTTTGTAAGAAAAAAAAAAGTGTTTTATAATAATGTATGGCCATGAACATAAAAGACACTATTCCAGACAGTGTTTATGTTTCACAATGACCTTCACTGTTCCATGGCTACAAATAGCAGAACATGGAGAAATATATGATCTAGAACAAGGAGTCTTGTATAGTTTCATACTGGCTGACGCTGTCACATGATCTGTTTCAAAGTTATATAAAAAACATGTATGGTATATTGCTGCTTATCTGATGAAGTTTTTAAAAGTAATATAAACACAAGTGCTTATTGTGATGCCCCTGCACTGGTCCAGTAATCAAGGAGCCTCAATCTTCACCATTGGCAAAATAGTGGGGAATGTACACACTGGGAGGATGACAAGTACACACACAGTAAAGTGCAATTTTCCTTAAGAGCACACAGAGATCACAGTCAATCTGGGGCTGGTTTCTCCCTCTTTCTCCAGATACTTAATAAGACTCCCCACTGGCACAGCTATAGGGTTGAGATCTCAGCTGAGTGGCCAAACCAAGATCTCCAGTACTCACTCTGTTCAACCAGTGCTTTGTGTCCCTGCCCAAGTAGCTGACACACACACTCTTGGAGATTTGATTCATATACAAACACACACTCCTGGAAAAGGATGGCACAGGTTTACTAGCTATGTCCCCTTCTGTCCAGACAATAAGGTAGTTCCAATTGCCACCAGCCACTCTTTATCAGGTACTTTAAGGCCTTTAACTAAGGGTGTCCAATCTTACTGTGTAATGTTACTATTAATCCAAATGGTAGTTTGACCAAGGGCCAGGATATTAGGAGTGGCCTATACAGTGTCACCAAATAGATATGCAAGTACTATAAGAACTTAAATATGTCTCACAGATATCAGCCACATTGATAGGTTTAAACATATTTAATAATAAATAATAAAATAACAAGACAATACTCAGTAAGAAATCAGTTACATCAGAGTTCAAAATCACAGGAAATATTTAAAACAACATTGCAGGACAGTCGCAAATAAATAAAGAAAGCATCTAAGTTATACTCTACTATATTCCTATCTGAATTTAAAAGAGTTACTATGCCCTTAAAACTTACTTAAAGCAAGGCAAGTGCAGAGGTGATGAGTGAATGTTCTTGTTAGGTCAAAGACAAAATACAAAATGCCCCCCCCCTCGCTCAGAGAGTTCTTAAATTAATATCAAATATTACTGCTGGGTTAGCTTGGATAACATCACTTTTTGTCACCTGACTTTAGTTCCCAAGCTAAACCACCATTGTCAGAAACTACCAGCATTTTAGCATCTCCCTGTGAAAAAAAAAAAAAAAAAAATATATATATATATATATATATATATATATATATATATCAGATATTGCGACTACTAGAAGATATAAAACAATAAAACACTTACAAAACAATGCAGAAGGCACCCTAGTTTTAGACATCCTGTCTCCATGCTGCATTGAAACTAACTTTTGTATCACAATCATAAAACAATTTAATTTCAACTATTATCTTGAAGTTTTACAATTTGACCCACTATGTTCCAGTTCCCACTATTAAAACACACACACACACACACACACACACACATATATATATATATATATATATATATATATATATATATATATATATATATATATATATTTACATGTACAATGGTTTATATACATTTCTGCTCTAATCCAGCAGGGCACTCTGTGGTCACGTACCCTGACTCAGCAGTGTACAAACTCTGTTCAACACACACGTCTGTACCAGCAGTTTAATATACACATAACATACAGTTGTAATACATTTATAAGGCAAGCATATGAATCGTGTTGCTATTCATAAATGACATATGATTATTTACAAAATTCCAGATACCTGTGCTGGCAGTATCTCCTGTCACACTTCTATATAAATATTAGTAATATTCACAAATGACATATAATTATTTACAAAATTCCAGCTAGCTGGGCTGGCAGTATTTCCCTTTGCCACACTTGTCCTTTTTATTTTGTGATAATAAAACAGTTTTTGAAGGTCAGTTCCAGCATCCAGAATTTGTTTTTTGCAGACTTGGGTTTGTTTCCTACATGCTTACAGTTTCATAAAGCGTGTAGATAAAATATCTTGCAGTTAAACCAGAAAAATCTAGACCATTATTACATGATAATCATCCTGGTCTCAGACTATATTAATAGACAAATAGAAACACAAACTCACTAAATCCAAAACACAGCTTGTTGTAAAATCCCACCGCACGTTTATTGTAAGCGCTTTTGTGCAAGTCCAGTGCCTGCACTTCTTCAGAAAAATTACATTCCCAAAACATCCCTCCTTATATACAACCATAATACCATTAATTAGACAATTAATCATAATTATTTAAAGATTTACTCAAAAAAATCTAAGTAATATATAACACATTTAAATATTAAATATAAACAGTTTCATGTTACATTAAACCTTTATCGCTCATTTCTGGAAAACTGAATATTCATAAACACCATAAAATAAATATTATTCTCACTTTAAAATATATTTCATAAAATATTCCATATTTTGCATCAAATGAGATTTATAGAATAAAACCAAACTCTTCACCCTTACAACCACACAGCAGAAGTTAACTATTTAGAGATTGGAAATATGTTTTTATATATATATATATATATATATATATATACATACACACACACAAACACACACACACACACACACACACACACACACACACACACACACACACACACACACACACAATATGTCTCACTTATGTAGAGCTTTTAATTTTAAAATACATTTAATAGAACTGTATTCATTAAGGCCTGGGTGCATATATGCATTAGTGTTGATTTGCCATATAAGCTCTCTTTCTTCAAGAATTAGCTGCCAAGGACCACCTCTGATGTCTTTACACACACATTCAGCAATGACATATTTAAATTTATGTAATGGATATTCTAAAATATGCCTAGCTAGGGCATTTGTCGTAGTACCTTTACTAATGTGGTATTGATGTTCGTATGTTCTTTGCTTAAGGGCATCGCTCTGTCTTTCCAACATAGTAACTGGAACACAGCTGGCATATTTCAATATATACCACACATGCTGTGTCACAGTTAAATCTACCATGAATCTGATATTCCTTTTGTTTTATGGTAAACTTACTCCCTACCTGAATATATTGGCACTGTTGACATCTTCCACATTCATTCATGGCCCAGCTATTATGTGCACTCTTAGTCTTATGTTTGCATTGAATTTTTGCTTTTAAATTAAAACCTCTTCTGTATACTACATATGGGCTACTACCTACCCTTTTCCTAATATTCAAATCTTCTTGTGCAAAGCCCAGTTCTTATACAGAACCTGTTTAATTGCACTTGCATCAATGGAAAAAGTAGTTATACAGCTTATTCTATTTTCTTGCTGGGTGGGCCTACCTAATCCATCTATCTACAGTAAATCTCCTTGGTCTGAGAATCCTTTGCATAAAATGGGTTTAAAATGCCCACTATTTCTTTTTATTTGTACTTCTTCGAAAATCTGCTCAAAAATCACTATAGGGTAGCCTCTTTTAACAAACATACCCTTCAAATGTATGCATTCCTGCAGGAAATCATCATCCGAGGAGACCATCTGAGATGCCCTTACTAACTGGCCTTTTTTGGAGGTAGGGATAGCTACTGCTGAAATGTAAAAATTCATTAGAATAGGTAGGCTTTCTAAATATACTTGCCTTATTCCTATTAAAAGTTCTATCATTGGCAAGCCTCACATCCAAAAAGTTGATGACATCACAATCAAACTGATATGTGAATCTAAGAAACTGTGTATATTCTGAAATGTTTGCTATAAATTTAATTGAAGAATTTTTTGTTCCTTTCTATATGAAAAACATATCATCCTGGTATCTAGTGTACCAGGCCACATTTTCTTTAAACATAAAGTTGTTAAATAGAAACTGCCTTTCCCAGAAAGTCATTACACAGTTAGCAAAAGCACCGCCACAGGGAGACCCCATCGCCACCCCTGTTTTTTGCAGGTAAAGCTGTTTGTCAAATAGCATAAAGTTGTTACTTAAAACTACATCAAGCAGTGTTTCAATTAAATTGATTTCATTGTGTTGTACCCTATGTAAAATAAGCAATTCTCTTACCCATTCTAAGCCTGTCTTTTGGGGTAGGACTGTGTATAAATCTACTATGTCCACAGTTAGGAAATTAAAATCATTACAAAATTCCAGACTATTAATATTCTTTAAGAAATACCTCGAATCTTTGCATATCTGTGGTTTGTTACTAATTATGGGTTTGAGTTTGCTATCAATGAATTTTGCACATGCATGTGTTATAGATTTCCTGCCATCCACAATTGGCCTAAAGGGTGGATTTGCCAAATCCTTGTGTATTTTCAGTGAACCAAACAATACTGGTGTTAGCGGTGCTGGCATAGTTAAGTAATGATATGTACTTACATCTGTGCTATTTTCCAACAAGAGATCATTTAGCACATCTTTAACTCGTTTGTATGCAATATTAACTGCATCGATACTAACTTTGATATATCTATCACACTGAAGTACATTAAATATTTTGATGGTATAATCATCTTCATCCATAAAGATAAGACCACTGCCTTTATCAGGCTTCATGATCCTAACTTTACATGCCTTCAACATTTTAAGAAATTCAAATTCATCTTCTGACATGTTAAAGTTATGCATAGGTTTTTATTACTTAAAACATTTCTAATGTCCATTTCACATATGCGTTCAAATGTCATGAGAGTTTCATGGATTGGTGGATTAAAATTACTAGAAACTCTTAGGTCATTGCTCAATGAAGAATTGTTTGTGAATAAAACTGCTAAGTTCATTTTTCTAATATACGGTTTTAAATCAATGATGGTTTTAGCCAAATCAGCCCTCCGATCTGGAACAAAATTAAGTCGCCTTGCTAAAGTATCCACCATCTCTGTGCTAACACACACTGAAGAAAAATTGTACACTTTAAAATCTCCTGCTGAGTTAGTAGTAATCTCATAATTGTTAGCATTTACCTCTTCTTGCGGTTCTGGTTCCTGTTCCTGCGTTTTTGATTCTTGTTCTTCTGTGTTTGGTTCTGGTTGCCATAATTCCTGCCCCTGTGAAAATCCTACGTAGAGTTCACCTGTCCGTATCCATTTTGATTATTTAGAATATTTTGTTGTTGATTGGAGCATATTCTCTCACTACAACTTAGAAAAGGCATTTTACTTTGTTCTTCCTTATTGCTGTGTTGTCCGGCGTCATCTAGAGGACGTTCACTGCCTTCAGTTACCATGGTGCCGTTTGTAGCCCCTTGAAAGTCTGCTTTCATGGCGTGACTATTCGGAATTGGATAAGCTACCCCTTTGGAATAGTCATTCATGTCCCTTATGATTTTTTTCTTCTTTACTTCAACAAACATGTTTATTACATGATCTATACTTGTGAAAATACCGATATAATCATATTTATATCGTGAGAAATTTGTATCTCTTGTTATGTCCTGCTCAAGTACTTCTAACTCAATCTGCAACTGTTCCACTTGTAACTTATAGTTTTTCATGAGTATATCCAAGAATTCAAAACCCTGTTGGTCAAAAAGGGATAAAAGTTTGCTATGGAACTGTGATTTATTGATTAAGCCTACAAGGTGCCGCCTTTGATGCAAACCCTTCTGAACTATTTTCTTCATTAAACATTCTTGAAAGTAAGCTATCTCAAGCTGTAGCTTACGACATTTCAACAGTTTCTGATCAAAAATTTCAGCTTAATGATAATATTATTAGATGCGTTGTTGTTATTATCTTGTGTACCATTGCTTTGCAAACCAATACTTCTACTATCAAAAAATTGTGGTACTTTCAAATAGTCTGTAAGTAACGGTTGTTGCGAACCATAACTGTTTGCATGTATATATATATATATATATATATATATATATATATATATATATATATATACAGGATCATAGGAGGTTACTAGGCTAATTGCCCTGGGGTCCTTATAACCCTAGCCAAGAGTTTATCAACAAAAAGAAACCAGTCAGCACCTTTCACCCCTGTCAATGTGGAAACCCCTGGGACAAATTTGTGGTTTCCCTTCCACTCATCAAGGTTGCACTTGAAGAAGGTCAGAGAGGTACTCTGTTTGACGTGTATGGGAAGTCTATTCCAGAGATGTGGCAGCCTCTGGGAGACAAACCTGTCTCTCCAGCAGATCTGTTGATGTTGCATATTAGATTCAGGCCTTATGAGCAGGTAATGTGCGAGAAGTTAGATTTACAGATATGGAGCATCGCTAATAGGGCAGGATCCAAGATTGCCTCACAGGTGAGACACAGATCACCTCTGAGCAATCTGTATGATACCGAGTAGAGTGACAGTGATTTCAGCCCGTCCACACAGGACA
Organism: Protopterus annectens; assembly: GCF_019279795.1. Classification (NCBI taxonomy): domain Eukaryota; kingdom Metazoa; phylum Chordata; order Ceratodontiformes; family Protopteridae; genus Protopterus; species Protopterus annectens. The sequence continues at coordinate 1,683,211,825 of NC_056729.1, forward strand.
GGTGTTGGAGGCCATGGATTCTCTGTGAGATATTTCTGTGGCCTTTCCAGTTAGTGCAGATGTTTGAAAAGGTGCATACCAATAGGAGCATTATACTCAATTATTGGTCTAAGGAGGGAGGAGTGTAGAGAGATAATAACCTCCTTTTTTCTGGATGCAATCCCTTTACCTATGAGGTGAACCAAGTAAAAGGCTTTTCTGACCACTGCTGCTAAATGATGGTCGAATGTGAGATTGTTATCAATCTGAGTATCACAGGTTGTGTGTTTAGGGGTTTGCTGTTGATGTGGTAATCAGTAGGGGCCATGTTTTTGCCAAATGGTATGATGATGTATTTTTTTGCATTTAGCTTGAGGCCATGACTTTGGCATCAGTCATTAGTTGCTGTGAGACTCTCTTGAAGTATATTATCATTTGAGGAGTCAATGACAGCACCCAACTTACAGTCATCCACAAACTTGGTCAGTCACAGGCCTTTTGTCTTTGCCTGGACCTCTGAGAATGAGGTGCCAAACAGCAGGGATCCCAGGACAGATCCCTGGGGAACTCCACTACTGACAAATCTCCTATCAGAGGTGGAAACACCTATTTTGACCTTGAGGGTCCTGCTGGTGAGCCAGTTGGTGACCCACCTGATGAGACAGGGATTTACACTAAGTTATTCATAGGTTCATAGGTTCATAGTTAGGTACTAGGCTATCTGCCTGAAGGCATTTTTAAACCTAGCCAGAATGTGTTGGCTTTCGCCGTCCCTTAGATTAGTTCCCTGTGCCTCTGTCCAGCAGAGCCACTGAAGTGATCCCCGGGGTAATGTTTCTGTTTCCCATCCACTCGTCAAGGTTTCTCTTGAAGAGTGTTAGTGAGGAGCTATGCCTAATGTAGATTGGAATCTTGTTCCAAAGCATGGGAAGTCTCTGGGACAAGAATCTATCCCTCCAGAATGTCCTATTTATTGTTGTGGTGCAGTTTAGATCCCTAGAGCATGTGGCTCTAGGGGATAAGATTTTCTTTAGGTGCAGCATGTCCATCAATTCTGGGTTGGACACAGCCTTGTATGTCAGGCAGAGATCACCTCTGAGTAGGCGATATGCAGCCGAGTACAGCTGGAGTTTCTTCAGTCAAGCTGCATAGGGCATCTGTCTGAGGCCAGTGATCCTCTTGGTGAGGTACTCCTGTGGTCTCTCCTGCTGTTGTAGGTGTCTTTTAAGGTACATCCCAAATGGGGCATTGTACTCTATGATGGGTCTGATGAGTGATGAGTAGAGGGGCACAATGACCTCTTTTGATCTGGATGCGAACCCTTTTGTGATTAGGTGGGCCATGTAGAAGGATTTTCTAACCACTTTGGCAATGTGATTATCAAAGGAGAGATTACTATCTATTTGGGTCCCCAGATCCCTTATTACATCTTCCGTATTTAGGGACTACCACCTATGTGGTAGTTTGTGGGTACTTTGTTTTTTCCAAAGGGTATGACTATGCACTTTTTGGCATTTAGCTTGAGGCCATGATTTTGACACAAGTTATCCATCTCAGTGAGACCCTTTTGGAGGATGTCTGTGTCCACTGGAGAGTCAGTTATAATCCCTAGTTTGCATTCGTCTGCGAACTTGGTCAGCCATAGTCCTCCTGTGCTTGCCTGTACCTCTGAAAAGTATATGCCGAATAAGAGGGGTCCTAGGACTGAGCCCTGGGGAATGCCACTTGTAACCGGTCTAGAGTCAGACATAGCTCCCTCAACTCTCACCATGTGGGTTCTGTCCGTGAGCCAGTTGGCAACCCATCTTGTGATATAGGGGTTTATGTTCAGGCAGATGAGCTTGTCTATAATACCAGAATGGGGAATGGTGTTGAAGGCCTTTGCGAGGTCTAGGTAGGCTGCGTGTACCACCTTTCCCTTGTCTATAGCCTTGGTAACTGTCTCAAAGAAGTCCACCAAGTTTAGGAGGCATGGTCTGCCCTTAACAAAGCCACACTGGGTAGGGTCCAGTGTTTGGAGGTTCCCAATGTCTCTGTTAATGAGTTCCAAGATGATGCGCTCCATAGCCTTGCAGACCAAGCTATTCAGGCTTATAGGGCGATAGTTCCCGGGGTCTGTTGTGGCTCCACCTTTGTGGAGCAGAATAACCGTTGCTGTGCACCACTCTATGGGTACATAGCCTGTGGAGAGGCAGAGTTTGAACAGTGTGGTTAGGTGAGGGGTTAGTTGGTATTTGAGCTCGTGTAGGACGCAGCCTGGGACACTGTCCGGACCCATTGATGCTGTGTTTTTGGCTTTGGAGAGGACTGTTTTAACCTGAGTGTCTGTGATTTCAGGGGCTTTACTTTCTTCTGGTATGGTTATGGCCCCTTTTGGGGGTGAGGGGGGGGTGAAGTTTGCACTTAACCTGTCTGCCAGGATGTTGGCAATATCTGTCGGTTCAGTGTATTTTGTGCCATTCTGCACTAACTCCGAGCAGATCTGAGCATTGCCACTTAGATTCTTGACATAGCTAAAGAATGCCTTGTGGTTATCTTTGGAGTCCTTGGCAATTTTTCTTTCGAAGCTCGACTTGGATGATTTTATGAGGGGATCGTAGTTTCTTGCTGATACTGATCAGGGATGTCTTCCCTTCTTGGGATTTTACTCTTTTCTGTACTAGTTTCCTCCTTCTATTGTATAGCTTGTTTATGGCAGGAGTAGACTGGTTTCCTTTTCTTGGAGGGGTGAGTTTTGGTTTTTCTTGGGATAAAACGATCCATGCCTTCTTGTAGGTGCCCACAGAATGCATTAGTAAGGGATTTTGCAGCTTGGACAGCATTATCCTTTAGCTTGGGGGCTTTGAAACTTTCCACCTCAGTCTTAAGTAATGTGAAGGTTGCTTTTGAAAAGTTTTTCATGGTGGTTTCCTTGTCCGGGGGTGGGGGCAGAATGTGGATATCCAAAGTGATTTGTTTATGGTCAGATCTAACCAGCAACGGGTTGACTTCTGGTGTGGAACACCAGTCGCCCATGTTGGTGATGACTAGGTCCAATATGTTGTCGCCTCTGGTGGGACTGTTGACCAGTTGATCCAGGGCGTTTGAGTTTATAAATTCTAGGAAATGTTGGGCAAGGGAGTAAGTACTTGAGTAGTTCTCCCAGTTAATGTTTGGGTAATTGAAATCACCCAATATTAGGGTGTTTTATAGAGCCTCTATGTTTCCCAGTTTTTCCTGAAATGCGGAATGGGGGTCCTAGGTCATGGTGGGTGATCTATAGCAAGCTACAATTTGAATTGCAGTTTTTTCCATTGTTAGTTGCACGTGGATGATCTCTAAAGCATCGTGCTGTGCCACTAACCTGGAGGTGTGGGTATCCTTGATGAATATGCATACACCCCCGCCTTTTGTATTTTGGTCCGAGTTCTGTGGCCAAAATGTATGGTATGAGTTGTAGCCTGGTAGTGCTGGGGTGCTCTCTGGAGCCTTAAACCAGGTTTCTGTTACTGCACATATATCAATTTTCTCCATACTGGGGAGTACCTCGAGTACATGCATTTTGAGGTTTAGACTTCTGGCATTGAGTAGAATTACCCTAAGTTTTTTGTTACTTGTGCTATTTACGGTGGTGGATTTGTCTTTTGAGCCTGGCCTAAAAAAGGCACTATGGGAGTGGCAAGAGCCTTGGCCAGTATTCAAAAGCCTAAGGGTGACAGGTGCAAGCCGTCTCTAGTGAAGCAGCGTGGCTTGTTAAGCATGCCATCCCAGGCTATTGTGTTAGATTATCGATGATGCCTGAGTGAGGGATTGTGTCAAAGGCCTTGGTCAAGTCAGGGTAAGCTGTATGTACTGACTTTCCCTCATCCAGGGCCTTGATGACAGTCTCAAAGAATTCAACTAGGTTCAACAGGCAAGATTTGCCCTTGACGAAGCTGAATTGGGTGGGGTCAAGTGCTCCTCCTTTATGAGATCCATAGCAATGCACTCCATGGCTTTACAGATCAGACTTGTCAATCTAATGGGGTGATAGTTTCCAGGGTCAGTAGTGCCGCCACCTTTGTGCAAGGGGATGACCATGGCAGTTCTCCACTCTGCTGGAATGAAGCCAGTACTTAGGTTGTGGTTGAATATGGCACGCAATGGCGAAGCTAGTCTTTGCTGGAGATGGTGCAGAATACAGCCTGGAATACTATTGGGTCCCATGGAAGCTGTATTCTTTGCCTTGGATACGGCCTTTAACACTTGATCTACAGAGATGTGAGGTGCGGGACAAGTATCAGGGATGTTGATAGGGCCTTTGGAGGGGACATGGGGTGAAGTTTGCACTGAACCTATCTGCTAGCAGGTTGGCTAAGTCAACAGGATCAGTGTAAGTGATACTGTTTAGTACTAGTTCAGAACAAACCTGGGCTTTGTCATGGAAGTTCCTGATGTAACTAAAGAAGGCTTTGTGGCTTCCATTTGTTTCGGAGGCTAGTTCTGATTCATAATTGGCTTTGGAGGTTTTCACTAGTGATGTAGTTTGCTTGTTGAGGTTAAGGAGGGAGTTTTTCCAATTTGAAATTTGTTCCTTTTTACCCTTGCACAACAGTTTCTTCCTTTTGTTGTAAAGCCTGTTGATACAGAATGTCCATCAAACAGGCTTTTGCTTCTTTGAGGAGCTGTTGGGTATGGCTGAGTCCATGCAGCTGTACAGGTGCTTGTATACTGCATTGGCGTACTGTTCAGCATAGTTGTCTGCATCCTCTGAGGGGGGTGGTGGTGTGAAGCTACAGACACCCTCCCTTAGGAGGTTGTAGTCAGCTTTTGAGAAGTTTTTTAGCTTGATTGCAGCTGGGGTGGGTGGGATAGAAACTTCGAACGAGACAAACAGATTATCTGATCTCACCAGGGAAGAACATACTATTGGAGTGGTGCAGAGGTTGACCATGTTGGTGAGAACTAAGTCCAAAATGTTATCTCCCCTTGTGGAGAATGAGATGAGGTGGTTTAGTGCATTAGAACTGATGAAGTCAAGTAATAGTTGAGTGAGTGCATTAGTGCAGGAATAGTTCACCCAGTTTATGGTGGGGTAGTTGAAGTCACCAAGGATCAGGGTGTTAGGTGGTACCTGGATGAAGGCAAGTACATCCAGGTAAGAGGAGTGGGTGTCCTAAGTCATGGATGGAGGCCTGTAGCCAGCTGTAGACCTCCCTCCATGACTCAGGAGTGGGTGTCCTGAGTCATGGAGTGAGGTTACAGGTAATGGTCATTGACTAGCTATAAGAGAGCCCCACCCCATTCCAGTTAGCCCGACCCATTCCCTTCCTTCCTGCAGCCCCCCTTCCCCTGCTTTAAGGTCACCTGACAAGATACACCATGGCAAGTTCACATTTCATGTTTTCTGAGAGGTCAGCAGTAGGATCCCCTGCGAGCAGCAAACTCACAGAGATAGAGGAGCTTCTGGAATGTCTTCAGAAGGATACTGATTCAGGGATTATGTAGGAGGAACAGACACTGACATCAAGATGGACGTAACCCCTGTATATCTCAGTGGATGATGCACTAGATCTGTATTCTCACACCATATTTCTGTACCACTGTCCTACACATAGATGCTGTGTGCTGACTACAGCCAAGTGCAAGCTATGCATAGTTTATGTACACCGGGTATCCAGCCATATCTGGATGGCAGTGGAGGGAGGCCAGGTTTGTATGATACATGTTGTATGGGCATTAAAAGTCTGCCTGTCAAAGACATATGCTTTTGGCATAGGTATCCATGCTCACATCAGTTTGTCTTTTGTCTTGTACTTTAATTTAAAGTTTCATTGTTGAGGATTTCACAACAAAACATATAACACTAACACCATAAGCAATTTGACATAAATACTTAACAAAGACCACAGCTCAATCAAATATGTTTATCCACCTAATACATTTTCTTTATGTTTCAATGTAATAATAATTTGAAGCAACTTCTTTGCACCAACAAAAATTGTACTAAGTTTGGTGCTAAAGCTTCAAATAGGATAGGTACCTATCCATGTAAACATTGCAAAACACGTATTCATATATCTCATACTAATGTTTTTATTCATCAGGTTAACTATAAACAATATTCCCCCAAATTATATGCTGATTGTCAAACTAATAATGTCATTTATTTAGCTAGATGCACTTCATCATATGTAGGTAAAACCAACTGCACATGGAAACAAAGAATTTTACAACATTTTTCAGCTATACATCTGAAATTAGAACATAATGCTTTATATCATCATGTTAAGAAATATAGTAGTCACACCCTTAGCTTTATGGTTCCGCAAGTGATTAATGTTAATCCCAGGGGAGGAGATCTCATTAATTATACAACGTCATGTGAAGTTAGCTGGATTATTGAGTTAAGAGAAGATAGAAGCCCTGGTTTGAATGGGGTTGTCCCACTGAAACCCATTTTTAAGGGGCATAGACCTTTTGTCTGATTTTTGATTGGCTGTATGTACCTTAAAAAGGAGCCATGTGTTTGTGCAATTTGTCTGATGAAGGGGGTTTTCCCAAAAGTGCTTACTTTTTATCATTGTTCTTGAATTTTATTAAAGGTTTTGTCATTTTAGCCTGGTGGAGCGAGTAGTTTTTGGTTATTTTGGTTACACACATTCAGTTTCTACTACTACGGACCTTTAGTGCTGACCAGCTTGCTTTAGTATTATTTTCCTTCTTATTTTGAATGACTTCCCCAGTTATGCCCCTTAACTTTACTTGTTGCTTTTATGATCTCACATTTTTAATTCCTATTTATAATGGCACAGTGGTGCAGCAGATAGCATTGCCACCTTACAGCAAGAGGTTTGCTGGTTTCATTCTTGGCTCGGGTGCCTACTGTACAGAGTCTGCATGTCCCCTCCCATGTTAGTGTATGTTTTCTCCCACATTCCAAACACTTGCAGTAGGTGGACTGGACACACTAAATTAACCATAGGTGGGAGTGCACAGGCAATTGTATGGTACGGAAGAACAGCAGAGACAAGGAAGCCACCTGGCAGTGTGAACCTTGGCTCTAGGTAATTGTCACTCTTGAGGTGATCCTCCAATTTCATGTGCAAAAATAAGAAAGAGAGATTGTGGATGGATTTTTAGTTCCTTCACCTTTAATATTGTTTTCGCATTAATGGTCTCCTTGACTAAATGCGTAGTAATTACCTAAAAACTTATAATAAAGAACAGTCAATCACATATACAGGGAGAGGTCTAGAGACTTATAATGACTATAGACACAATATACACAATAAAATATGTATACATTAACATCTAGTTAGCAGATGCCTTTTTGTACAAATATGTGAACATAAATACACAAAAGTGCTGTGCATATATTTTATGGTTGATCATTCTGTGATAACAATATACATATAAAGCTATTTTTTCGTACCTCCCAGTCCACACCTTGGCCCTCATCTCTTCCAGCATGTAGTGCCCCATATTGACTTGTCTTGCTTCACCCAGAAGAAAAAAATGCATCAGTCTTAGGATGTAAGCTGTCTGAGCAACATGTTAATTACAACTGCTCCTACTGTGAAAAGTGAGAATTCAGCAAAATAAGCTGATAAACATTACTGATTTAAATTAACTTCATTACCAGCCAGTCAATACGATGACTAGCTGTCAAACAGAATAAAACAGGAACATTTAAGGGAAAGTCTGTGAAATAAAAGTATTAGTCGAGAATAACCCTGTGGCTAATTAGCAGAAATCAGACTAATCTGTATCCCCAGTGCAGAAAATTTTCAAAAGCATTAAGAAGTCTTCAAAATAAGTGGGATATTTTAAATCTATATGGTCTAATCATAACCAGTTAGAAAACCAGAGAAATGCTAAACAAACATTCAGATAAACTGATTTGCAGAAATTAAAGATTAGTATAAAGGAAAAGATGGTAGAAAACGAGGCTTCCCAGAAGGCACTGTTTCAAAAAATAAAATTTGAAGAAAGAGCATATAGAGATAATCAGAACTTGTTTGCAACACCAGAGAAATTTGTCTGAGCAGACTGTCTTACTTCAGTGAGGACACACTTAAGTAACAAGACCCATACCTCTCAAATGCACCTCATTATGAGGAATGTTCCTTATTTTGGATCTTATAAAGTCCATGTTCCTCACTGTTCCACATTGACAGGGCCTGTCACAAATTTAGGGTTGAGAATATTTTAACTAATATTCATAGTATTTAATCATGAACTGTATTCATTTATTGGAAGAATTTCTTTTAAGCATAAATTAACACATTTTAACCATCTTCTGGGTTTTTAAAAAGTCCATGTTCCTCAAGAATACTCCTTCAATTAAATGCTACCTTTTCAAATATTCCCCAAAACTTCTTCCTTGCCATGGAAAAAGCTATATCAAGATTCTTATGATATCACAAATCTGCCAGAATTAAAATGCAAAACTTGTACTCGCCAAAGATAAGGGGGGATTGGGGTTACCTGATTTTAAGCTTTACTATAGTATAATTACTGTATAAAGACTAATACAAATAATAAACTATGACTCATATATAAACACTTGGACACCCCAGTGGACCAAAATCTGGTATGAACAGTTGAAATTCCTTGGCTGTAATATCAAATCCTTACCATTCTTGAATTTAAACCAGGCTAGCATATACACGAAGAATTTACACCCACTAATTAAAAACATGATTCTTACAACACAGAAATTATTTAAATCATTGCAATTAGCTGACGCTTTTGCCCTTATACAATCGTTACACCTAAATCCTAATTTACTAATAAATAATAAACCAGTAAATCTAACAAACTACCCCCTGATAAAAGACTACACAATATGGGATATATACCAATGGAAAGACTCTAACACAGGGCAAATGAGACTTGAACTCAAACTTCCTATGAAATATAGTATTATCCTTAACCAACTTCATCACCTTATAAATGCTAAATTCTCACAAATACACACTGACTTACAGAACATAGATTTAGTTAAATTAATACTTGAAAATCTTGTGATTAAAGGGAATACAATTTCTAGGACTTATAAAATTGTAATGAGTGCAAAACATCAGAATTTTTTATTATTTTCAAACTACTGGCAAATGAAAAATCAATCACTGACTGAAGAAAATAAGAAACTAGCCATTGAAAATACAATCAAATTCATTCCTTTCAAGAAGCTGTTATATACACAAATTATGGTAAATAACAATCTATATTATACCTTATCTAAATTAAATAAATTAAATCCTAACTTTTTGCCCATATGTCCCCATTGTCCGGATCAAACAGCTGATATTTTACATGTCATGTGGAACTGTACTAAGATACACAACTTATGGTGTTCCTTGAGAGTAAGATTAGAGAAGATGGGATATGAAAAATCAACCCTTACTTGGGAGACAGCTATATTGTACATTAATATCAATCAACTCCCAAAAATATTAAAACATGTTTTTATTACGATGTGTGCCCTTATTAAATTCTTTATTACAAAGAATTGGAATGTCATGTCACCAATTACATGGGAAAATTTTAGCAATCTTGCTATCAAATATATCTCATCTCACAAATTAATTTATTCAAAAACAAAAAACAAATGCTATTATCAAAAATATTGGGGTTACTTGCTAGATATAATTCTTGACAAATAAAATTTGCCTGCAAAATGTCATGAAAAGCTAACCTTTAAATAAGAAATGAATGTAGTATAACCAGTCTTTCTTGCATCTTCTCCCTTTTCTTAGTAAATGTGTAACTAGATATTTTCCCTAAACATACAAATAAATGGTAAAATTTCTATTTTTACTTTATATATAGACTATCCCCATTCTAACTATCCCTTATGAGACCAAATGAACATAAGAATTCTCATACTTTAGTTGACGATGTAGTAACTTCTTGTGTATATATTGTATGTATATATATATATATATATATATATATATATATATATATATAATTTTCTCCGAACGAGATTGTTGTCTGTTTTCTTTAGATAGGTATTTGTATTGTTTATTTGTGTTTTTGAGTTACCGTATTGTTGTTATTATTTGAAAAAAGAAAATTGAAATAAAGAGATTTTGGGGAAAAAAAAGTCCATGTTCCTCACTGTTCCACATTGACAGGGTCTGTCACAAATTCAGGGTTAAGGGTCTGTCACAAATTTAGGGTTGAGAATATTTTAACTAATATTCATAGTATTTAATCATGAACTGTATTAATTTATGGGAAGAATTTATTTTAAGCATAAATTAACACATTTTAACCATCTTCTGGGTTTCTTAGCTGAAGTTGTTAGTAAGCTATTCCATATTTTGGAGATGGCAGGTTGACAGCTATGACTAAACCTCTGTGGAACCTGTCTGTCAAGTGGAGTGTTATGTAATAATACAAGGGGACACTGCATATCTAATACTGTACTGGGCAAAAACTGTTGGAATTCAAAATTCCTAAGTTTAAGCAAATATTTGGGATATAAATTAAATAATTTCCATCTGCCACTCTCCCTCACATTCTGTTTTTCACTATTTTATGTCCTACTCAGATTCCTCCCCAGCTGTACATCTAGTTCATTCCTGAGCAAAACTCTGTCTTCCTTTTATCCCTGTAATCATCTCTCATATACAGCAATTAGATTAAAATTTATCTCTCATCACTTCGTCCATACTATCTTTAAGACCTCCCCTTATCTCAGTATATATCTTATACTCCTGTACCTTCATACACAATTAAATTAGTACTTTTTTCTTACTACCCTTCCTTACCCACGACCCTATACTGTTAGCAGACTCCTCATCACATAAGTTCATCCTCATTCATACCTTCTACCTATCAATTCCTATATCTACTTATCAAGCCTACCTATCATATTTCTCTATTTTACTCCTCCCATTAATTTCTAACACCAATAACTGCATCCCTTCAGACTCCTCCCGCAACATACTATCACCTATCAATACATCCTTCTAATCCCAAATATGACACTACTCTGTCTTTTGTCCCTAGCATTTCTGACTGTTCTTACCCTCATATCCATCTATTACAAGTCTGTCTCCTACTGTTACTTACCTAATCTTCCCACACATTATTTAAACCAGAAAACCACAACATATTTCTCTAATATCTCTTCCATCCCACTCGCCATTAATTACATTAACACCGTGAAATGCAAGCAAGTAGCATGTGTTCCACAATTGTCTAAAATAGTCTATAAACTCAAGCCCAAATATAGGTGGCTCTTCAATAACCACATTGATAATTAAACAATAATATGGGAGGGGACATACATCCTAATTCCACACCCACTTATCTAACCTGAGACCCCATTAAACCAGCCCACAAACATCCCAAAACAGCAACAGGCAACCTCCCCAACTACCTAGGATTTAAAATACCACACGGTAACATAAGAAGTTTTTATAACAAAATCACAGAAGGTCATGCCTATATAGCCCACTACTCCCCTGATCTCTTCATAGCTACAGAAACCTGGTTAAAGTCAATTACTAAAGATACAAAAATATTCCCACCAGGTTATAATATACTCAGACTGGATAGAACCAGCAAAAATGCAGGTGGAGTTGCTATTTCCTACAGAAAAGTTTCAGAACTGTCTACTTACCATGATATGATGCCCACCCTCAACAATCCTGAGACTGAATACTCACAAATCTGTAGCCATCAAAGGTCTAAACATTCTACCTGGTAAAAACTCTCCCATCCTAGAAGAGATCCTGTCCTGGATCTTGGCCAAAATAAGACTGGAAACCATCTTGCTAGGAGACTTTAACATAGACTGCCAAAAGGTAGCCCTAGAAAACCCAGCAAATTCAATTCAGCTACTGCTTCTCTCAGCTGATCAAGACTCCAGCTAGAATTGAGATGGCCACACCTAAAGTATCCATCCTAGACTAGATTGTGACATCCACGCCAAACAATGTTGCCACAAGTGGCACCCTCACAGATAGCCTAAGCAACTATCCTGCTTAATCGGACACTCTGAAGAGCCTCACAAGGTTCATCACTATAATACTTTCAGGAAGCTCAGTAACTTCAGTAAAGAACCTTTTACTTCCAGCCAGCTCCAGATCAGTTAGGTTCCACTTCAAACTCCTCCCCATGATGAAGCAGTAGACACATTTAATGCAATATGTCTGAATATCCAGGTAAAGAAAGAGCAATTTAGAACCAAAGAATTTAAAAACAAACCAGCTACTTGTTTAACTGAAAAAACAAATTAACTCAGGCAACTTAGAGATAAAGCCTGGAACTCATGGCTACACACCAAGTCTCAAACATCCATGCAACGATGTAAGTAGTTAAGGAACAGTATATAAAAAATATATGAAACAGGACAAAAATGCTTATTGTAGCAACACCCTAAATTCATCATCAAACAATTAAAAAAATTCTGGAAACAATAAATATATTGCTCAGTCCAGGAAAATCAACCAACATAGCCCATTCCTACCAATAACTCCCAAAGTATTGCTTCACAGTTTATAAATACAGTAACCTCCTTCCTACAAAACAAAACAAAACTACTAGAAATCCAACCATCCCACCCCAATCACTGAAGCTGCAACAGACCTTCACATTCACTGCCAATATCTACAATTAAAACAAATCAATGCATCCTTAAGACAACAATCAATGCCCCTGACCAACTTCCATCTGAATTCCTCAAACTGGCTGCAGATAGCCTTGCATATCCTACCTCGATTCTAATAAATTGCTCTATCCCCCACCTTAAAGAAAATATCCTATATAATATCTCTATATAATATCCTTCCATAAAGTTGTCTCATTAGCCAAGCTCACAAATTATATACCAATCAACATTCTCTCACCCTCATCTGAAATCTTGGAAAATGTATTCATTCTCAACTTACTACATATATTACTTCTATCTCCCTCACAGCATGGCTTCAGACCTAGGACCGGTACAACCACTGTGCTTACAAGGTTCATAGATACAATAAACCACACAGACATTTAGCCCTATTTCTGGATATATCCAAGTCATTCGACACAGTCTGTCATCAAATCTTCTAAGTAAATTCTCTTCCTATGGGATATATCACTCTCCTTACTTAATTGTTTTTTTAGTTATCTCACTAACAGGTTTAAAATAACAAGACAAGGTCTCCTCTTTCATTTCTATATCCATTGGATTCCCACAAGACTCCATGACTCCATCCTAGGACCACTGTTGTTTAACTTGTTCATCAACAACCTAAACACAGAAACCAAAGAGGCCACCACAGTACAATATGCTAATGACTCCGCTCTAATATATGCTCCTAGGACTGCTCACCCAATCCTTCTCTTCCATAGAAGCTTGTCTCAACAGCTCACAACTCTTCCTGAATCAAAAAAACTACTACTCTTCATCTCAAACTCTCTCTCTCTCTCTCTCTGTCTCTCTCTGTCTCTCTCTCTCTCCTCCCTTTAACATATTGTCATTCAACAAGACCAATATAGAACTGGTATCCCTCAACAGACAAATAGGTGTGTTTACAGATGACCACCAGAAATTTCATTTCCATGTTCAGCAAACCATGAAGAAGACACACAAAAAGCTATGCTGCCTGTATAGAGTAAAACACTATGTTACCGGCTGTGCTAGACAAAACACAGCCACTTCCTTTCTACTCTATATCCTGTTATATACCACTGCAATCATAATCAATCTTGACTCAACTCTATTAGCCAAACCAGAGCAATGCTACAATAAATTAGCCAAATTCGCAACCAACCAACCAACAATATAGAGCACATCATTGCCTCTCTCTAAAACAACTAAACTGGCTCAAACTAAATAATTCTCTATTATACTCACAATTAATTACAACCTTCAAACTACTGAACATGCCTGAAAACGTCCCATCTCTTCACCCCGTCATTCAACCTTACACTACTAAGAGGTCTCCACACTCCTGACACTACAATTAAACCTAACAACGATGCAGGATACCTCCTATTTTACACTGCATTGTTAATAGCAGGAACCGATCCCACTCTGCTTAAGGACAGTCTGCAACCTGAAAGACTTTAAATACCATCTGAAGCAACACCTAATAGATAAAATGGCTCTGAACCTGCACCACCCCAGGTTAAACAGGTACCAATATAGCTATGTGAATTCATGCCATAACTCTCTGTTGCAGAAAACTTACTGTACTATTATCACAACTATACCTTCCGCAATTTTCTCATCTCCTTTATCTTCCTTCTGCCTCCTTCTGTCCTTCGTTTTGGACTTCTCTAACTCTTTATGCATACAGATGATAGAGCAAGGCATATACCTCCCTGTATTAAAAAAAAAAATATATATATATATATATATATATATATATATATATATATATATATATATATATATATATATATATATATATATATATATATATATATATATATATATACACACACACACACACACACACACACACACACACACACACACACACACACACACACATAATACATATGCAACCAATGTGACTGTTATTTTTAATTGAAACTGTCTGTAAATGATGTAACTGAAGACAGGGGTGTCTGCATAATGTAACTGTTGCTCATGAATGAAACTGATTGAAAATGACATAGCCATGCAAATGATTCTAGGATTGGTTTTTAACCTTATGCCGGCTGCTTGCTGGATTATGATTTCCTACAACACTAAACAGGATACAGTCAGTATTTGTGTTTTAGTATACAAGCTTCCTTGTTACTTAAATTTGTAATGTAGAGACAGATTGCATGCTTAAAGATGTGTCTTTGGAATACTTCAAATTTATGTAAACATAAGTGGAAAGTAAAAAAAAAATGCATGAAATAGATATTTTCTTTTCTGGCCACTGGTATTGTCTTTTGAAGTTTTACTGTTCTGTCATTCCCAGAAAACACTAAAATAAAAATAAAAATAGAATGTACACTTAAGAGCATTAAATAAAAATCAAAATAGAATGTTGTATTGTTCTTATTTAGTCAATTTACTTATTGGCATCCTTCGTTTGCTATTCACCTACTAGGGCAATGGTGCTATTTACTTTGTAATAGAAATAACCGCAAAGCATTAGAAAATGCAGCTATCTCTATATAAATTAGCTTAAAACATGCAATGATATATGCAAGTGCATGTCTGCAGCCAAAAACAAATTATTTATTTATGTATTTATTTTACATTTGTTTACAGAGAAAGTCCAATTTGGAACGAAGCCAATTTTCAGGGGAGGCTGGGGAAGAAATGCTCCAGATGTATGTCTTTGTAATTATGTCATTCTGTTTTGCTTCAGCATAATTGCACTTTGGAGCAACACATTTTTCTGTTGCCAGAATGACTGATATCTTAATAAGTATATCAAAAGCCAGAACAGACATTATTTATTATTTAGCATTCTACCATCTAACTGCCAGAATTTCACAAAGAGCAGTGTGGTATCTCATTTTATATCTGTAGATGTGTAAAAAGCAATAGTGGCCATTTAACTGAGAAACATTCTCTAAGGCTGCTGTCTGCATTCCTGTTACTAAACTTCTGCAAATTGTCTTTAGATTAATAGCAATCTTCTTCTTCTTTCGGCTTTTTCCCGGTTAGGGGTTGCCACAGCAAATCACCTGTCCACTCATGACTGGCAGTGAAGTTTTACTGTGTCGAGTTGCCAGCCCGGCACCCAACCTTCCACAGAAGGCACACACACACACACACACACACACACACACACACACACACACACACACACACACACACACACACACACACACACACACACTCACTCACTCATGCCTAGGGCCAATTTAAAGTAGCCAATCCACCTACAGCATGTCTTTGGGATGTGGGAGGAAACCAGAGCACCCGGAGGAAACTCACACGAACACAGGGAGGACATGCAGACTCCGCACAGAAGGCACCCCAGCTGAGGAACGAGCCGGAGAACCTCTTGCTGTGAGGTGGCAACGCTAACCGCTTCACCACTGTGGCCACCCCCGTCTTTAGGTTAATAGCAATAAGTTTGGAATATGCAGCAATCTTAGACTGTGTAGAAGACCTTCACTGTTGTAAAAGAGCTGCAACACTCTGACCCCATAAAAAGGAAACTGATGAAGACAACAAGATGTAAAGAAGCTCATGTCTGTAAACACATCACAGATCACTAAAGCCAGTATAACTCTGTTGGTGAAGCACTATTCTCTTGCACCATAACCAAATTATGGAACTCCCTCCCACCCACAATTACGTCCGTACCATCATGCACCCACTTCAAAACTTTACTAAATACGCACCTAAAAACATGCTGGCTATGCCCTTGCAACTCTCACTCTAAAATCACCCACCCTATCCAACCACTACCTTTCTTTCCACTCCACTAACTACCTTGATTATAGCAAGCTCAGATGCTCATAAGCCTAGTACTTATTATACAGCAGTAACTTCTTATTGTAACATTTGTTAATGTCCGTTATGTACTTCACAGATAAAGATTCTAGTTGTCTACTGATGCACTATGTTCTTCATCTGTAAATAAGTTGTAAGTAATTGCTATGTTATATTGTTAATCGGTATGTAATCCAATGTAACTACTGTCTGTTTATTTTAACTGTGGAGATTTTCTACCCAGGCCTCTGCTGTAAATGGACCTACGTCCAGTCACGACACTCCCGGTCAACAAATGTAAATAAATAAATAAATTTCATTCGATCTTGCTGTTGCACATCTTTAAACTGTCTGAGGGAATCTTAGATGTTAGACTTGTAAAAGAAATGAGATCCTGTCTGTTTGCTGAGGTTTACTGTTACCACAAAGTTGTAAGCTATTTCAAAAGGTCGTTTATTAAAAGGCAAAGTTCTGTGTGCTTCCAATTTATATTCAAGGAAGCAGTCTTCCAAGCTGCAGTATTAAGTACAGTGAATTGTGCACTTTGGCAATCCTTTCTGGTTGTACTGTTTCATGTCTGTCTTCAAAATGATGCATCATTTAACTATGTGTGCAAGCTTTGTTGTACAAAAGTAACACTAATAGCTTTAAAGGTGATTTTAACAAGCAGCAAGCATTCGAAGCATCATATATTTTCAATCTTTCAGCAGAGTAACTCTATTTAAATAGACTGACACTTTCCTCATGAGAAGGTGCTCTGCAAATAAATAGTTTAATATAGATGCACATAAGAATTTTCCCAGGCAATCATCAATACATGCATAAAAAGAAAGCTATCAAAGCACATAATGATCTTGCTGTCTATAGCTCTTCCTTGACTGCACGTGTCCCCATGGTTTGTGTTATGGCACAGGAAAATAGTTTAAAGCTATGTATTGTATCATCATAGATGCAGGTGTCTTTGCAAATCCATATAATTTATTAATTCTTAGTAAGTATCCATATGCTTACAGATAAAGAATTTAGCAATTCAAAGGTAAGCATTTCGGAAACTTTATTAAAGTGTTTTGTTACATTCTAAGTGTTCTACTTTGTTTTGCATGTGCTTCAGTAGCAGTATCACTTACCATGGTAGCAACTGTTACGTGTGTTTTCTTTGGTGGAATTATTTATTTCCTTGCTGAAACCATCAAGACAGAGCTTCTGTAAAAATTTTCCAGAAGCTCCACCCCCAAGCATGATGCCATGTTAGGTTAACAGTGCTAGAGAAGAGCTGGAAATATTGAACCATGGCAGGCTTTGTTCAGAGACTTGTTCTTACATTTTCCCCAGGCTTCAGCTATGACAGAATTACAATACTGTAAGTGCATTGATTTGCAATCTAATCAGTATTGCACTGGGTGTTGTAGTCTTTTATATGGCACTACTTTTTATTTAAGGAGATACAATTATTTTGTGCAATGGTGAAATAGACTATGTCTGTTGGCAGCCTCACTTGTTGCAATTCATTTCTAAAATGGTATGAACTTGTGTCTTGTTTCTGTGTGAAATATTTACTCATATATGTATTGCTTCGAGGTGTCTAAGCCAAGATGCAATATTAGTTGTGCTATCTCAACTGTCCAGAATATTGTAGCATGTTCCTGACTGGGGTTTCACACACACACACACACACACACACACACACACACACACACACACACACACACACACACACACACACACACCTTTAATACAATACAGTTGTATTCTTCATACATGACTCCCATTTACACATCATAGCAGAGCCGGACCATGGTCAATTGTTACCCTAGCCAGAGTAATGGATTTGCACCCCCTAGCAGCCCCCACTCCATGGTGGCCATTCCAGTATCACATTACTTGGCTATTTCTCTCCAATTTACAGATATATGGATTTAATTTAAAACTTGTATTTCAATTTTTATTGCACAAACACTAATAGCCATTTGCTAAACAAAACAATACAGTTTCACAGTGAAAACAGACTTGGCATGAAGAGTAAACTTCTCTGCCCTTGAAACTTACATTCATTGAAATGGCATTGAAACCCACATGCAAAGAACATGTGATGGATTAAGGTTACTTTTGTGCTGTTTTCAAACCATAGGCCCCATGTAGACATTTTCAGGACCATGCATCCATGCATGTGTTATTTGCTTCACCTTCCTGATTGTATTAAATTATATTCCTTGTATAATACAGCACCACTTGTTAAAGTGTATTTTAAATGTGTAGTTTTGAACATTTTTCAGTAAGCAATGAAACAAAACATATGAACCGGTAATGACAAAACCACCCATTTCAGAACATTTCAACAATGAAAGGCCAGTAATTAAAATCCAGCAGTATCACTGTATATGCACAAACTCTGCAGAAGTAAAAGTCATCTAAACAATTCCACATTAAAGAGATCTGTAACTAATGAAGAGCTTCTGCTGGCCAACAACTTTACATTTTAGTGTTCCATGTACAAATTCAGTGCCTGCTGCCCAAGAAGAAGAAATTGTCTATGTAAAATAAAAAAAAAATGGTAAGCTGGAAATATTGCAATAGGGAGTGGCTGGCAAACGAACAGCAGTTTCATAGTTACTAGGCATCTTATTCAAAGGAAAATACAGTCAGGAATGTAGCAGCCCTATCCCTACCCTTCCCTTAAAGAGCACCAAAGTATGAGCAATACATTTATATGGTGGGAGAGTAAAACCCACAGCCTTCTGCAACAAAGGCAAGTATGCTACCGGTTGTGCTACTAACATTGCATTCGAATCCCATAGCACAAACATTGTCCACCATTTGCTAAGCAAAACAGTTGCACATTGAAGACTTAACTTAGCATGAGCAACAGTAAGTTTTTCTTCCCTTGAAACTCACAGTTCCTTGAAAATGCACTGAAACAAAAGAAAATGCAGTGAAATTCACATTCCTTGAATATGTACCACTCTGAGAGTTGGTGTAGAGGATTCAGGCTATTTTCTGTTGTAACCGAGGTACAGGGTTTGAGCATGAGCAAGATAATCAGTTAACTTGTCAGCTGAACTAGGCACACAGACACAGACACACACACACACATACACACACACACACACACACACACACACACACACACACACACACACACACACACACACTTCCTCTATATACTTACTAAATGGAATTGTTCCACAGCAGCGGAGTTGTACACTTACCAAACAGAACTGTGCAACAGCAAAAGTAGATGAAAGTTGTTCTACATTTGAAGTCCACAGCAGCGGAGTTGTTCTACAATACATTTGGATTCCATTTGAATGGAAGAAAAGGAGAAGGGAAAGTTAAGTGTGTGTGCATCACACATGCAGAGTGTGGCTGTGTGTGTGTCTGTGTGTGTGTGTGTGTGTGTGTGTGTGTGTGTGTGTGTGTGTGTGTGTGTGTGTGTGTGTGTGTGTGTCATGACGCATGCAGGAAGGGAAGGGGAAAATTAAGAGTGTATCCTTACAGAAGAAATGTGTGTGCTTTTTTAAATTAAAATAAAATATTGTGACATCATGTAATTCTGGTGTTGTTTGTTTTGTGAATGTGTAGCAGATCCACCAGGCCTGGATCAGAGAATGCCTTGTAGGTTAGGCATGAATCACCCCTCAGTAGTCTGTAGGAGATAGAGTACAGGGACAGGAATCTGAGGTGGTCTGCATAGGATGTGTTATTTATACCCTTTATTATTTTAGTTAGGAACCTCTGCGGCCATTCCACCTGTTGTAAATACTTGGTTGGGCTCATGCTGAGGGGTGTATTGTACTCGATTATTGGTCTAATGAGGTCTGTGTATAGTGAAACTATGTGATATCCTTAGACCTGGTTACCATGTCCTTACTTATAGGTTGTGCAACACAGAAGGATTTTCTCACTACCATGGACACATGGTGATCAAAGTTCAGGTTACTGTCAACCTGAGTTCCCAAGTCCTTTACCACTGGGTCTACTCTTATGGGAGTGTTATCAATGTTATAATTTGCATGGTTGGTTGATTTTCAAAGGGTATAATTACACATTTTTGCATAGAAATTTAGGCCATGGCTCTGACTATTTGTCTGTGACAGACCCTCCTAGAGGATATCTACAACTTTTGGGGGACACATGCAGCTTGTATTCATAAGAAAATGTGGTTAGCCAAAGGGCCTCTGCAATTGCATTGACTTCAGAAAAATATATTCTGAACAAGAAAGGTCCCATTACCAAGCCCTCTGGGAACCCACTAGTAACAGGCCTCTTGTTGGAAGTGGATTCCCCCACCCTAACTTCATGTTCCCTATTCTTGAACCATTGGTCTATGCCTAAATTTGTGAGTTTGTCTATAATAACCAAGTGAGACATTATGTCATATGCCTTTGCTAGGTAATGGTAGGCAGTATGCATCATTTTGCCCTCATCCATGACTGTAGTGACTTTCTGGTAGAAACCCTCCAGGGTTAGTAGGTATGACCTCTCCTTGATGAAACCAAACTAGGATGGGTCCAGTGTTTGGAAGATTTCCTATGTTTTTGTTTATCGGGTTCATGATAATTCTTTCCATGGTCTTGCATATAAGACTAGCCAAATATATGGGCCTGTAGTTCCCTGGGTCTGCTGTTGGTCCGCCTTTGTGTACAGAGATGAGCACTCCTCCATTCCTTACAGACAAAGCCGTCTGGATGCTGTGGTTGAACAGAGGTTCTAGTGAGCTTGACAGGTCATGTTTCAAACTATTTATGAGGCATCCTGTGATATTATCAGGGAACATCAATGCAGTGTTTTGGCCTTGGAGAGTACAGTGAGGACCTCTTCTTTAGTGATAGTTGGGGGTTGAAATGGTCGAGGGTATTTCCTGGTGAGTAACTGGTTTTGGGGGATGGAATCTTTGATGGCTTGAAATACCAAACATAGCTGATTGCGAAGGAGTTTAGAGGAAATCCCAGTCCAGGTTAGGCAGAGTCCCTCATTGACTCTCTTCAAGAGGAATCTTGATGAGTGGATGGGAGATCGTAGGTTTACCCCGGGTATCACTTCTGTGTCACTGTTAGACAGAGGCACAGTATACTAACCTCAAAAAAGGGCATAGCAAAATTAATTTAAAATGGGTGGCAAAAGCCAAACACACTCTGGCTAGGCTTATAAATGCCCTAGGGCAGATAGCCTAGTATGAACCTATGAACCTATGAACCTATGAAATGGAATACAGAGAAAGAGGGTGGCTAGTCAGTCTGCATAACTAAGGGACTTGAGGCCTGTGACTTCAATAAACACATACTAAAGGAGGCATTATTTTCAATTATGGGGTGGATAAGAGATATGCACAATGGAAGTAAGAGTTCTTTGGCTCTGGATGAGATGTTTTTGGTTAATAGTTGAGGAAGACAGAAGGATTTTGTAATTACAGTAGAGATATAATGAGGAAAGGGCAACCATAGTTTGCTATAGTAACTGTAAAGTATTCGATCACAAGGCTCTCCTGAGGGTAGTGAGGGCATTGGAAAAAGTCATTGGTTCCTCGCTCCCATCCATGGATGATCTGCATGAGACCCAGTGTGTGGGAAGGGCTAGGAAGATAATTGACGATCCCACCCACCCTGCCTATGGTATGTACTTCCTCCTTTCCTCAGGCAGGCAATATCACAGCTTACACTGCAAAATATCTAGACTGAACAAGAGCTTCTTCCCTCTATCCATAAGGCTGCTGAACTTGAATGCCAGGCATGACAGTGAATAATTACATCAATATGCCACTTGCTATGAACTATCAGCTATAGTAATCACTCTGACAAATTGCTTCAATAACTGGTACAGTTAACCTGATTTCTTATACTATTACTTC
>NC_056729.1:1683239005-1683254005 GCF_019279795.1 Protopterus annectens
AGACTACTAACATACAGGTACTAGTTGTTATACAGTTAAATACTACAGATTTTAAACAGTTCAGGAATCTTCACAGTTTATACAAAAACATGTTACAAACATTAGATAAGATATTTTAGACTTTATGTACAAGACTTCATTAGTAACTAGAAAGTAATTGTTAAACAAATGCATACTTCAACTTTCAACAGCAGCAATGCTCACAGTTTAAACAATACTTGTTGCCTGCCTTAGGTAGGATGTTTTAGAATTATATGCAGAAGAATTTAACTAGGTATTTTAAATTATCTCTATTAGGATAAGATATGTTTTTGCCAAGGATAGGCCTTGATCTAGAAAGACACAGATAGAGCAGGAATTAGGTCTTAAGAGAGGGTATTTGGGATATAGTATGAGATTAGTCTGGATTTGTACAGGGACATAACCAGTGGGTTTTAAGATAGAGTTTCAGATTGTGTTTAAAAAGTGTAAATAAAGACAGTGATGTAAGTTCATGGGGGAGTTGGTTCCAATACTTTCCAACTGCATTTGAGAACAGAGCATCTCCTGCCATGTTATTAGATTTACATGTTGGTACAAGTAGTTTATTAGACGAGCGTAAAGTTGAAAGGTTTTTATATTGGGTAATGAGACTAAAAAGTACTGGGGTATTGGTAGGTTGGAAAAGGATTTTGTGTGCAATGGTAAGTTGTTTAAAGTGAATCTGATTCAGAAGCTCTAACCAGCCTAATTGTTTCAGGTTATGACAGTGATGGGTCCTAAAGGAGGAAGCAGTAGCAAATTTGGCAATGCTATTGTAAGTGTTGGCTAGCTTGTTAAGGTTATTTTTTGACAAGTTAGTATATATGGAAGAACCATAGAGAAGTGTGGAGATAAGGTGGGAATAGGCAATAGTGGTTCTGGCTAGTGGGGAGAGAAAGGGTTTTATCCTATAGAGGGAGCCTAGTTTCCTGTTGACAGTTTTTATGGTATTGTTGATATGGGTTTCAAAGTTCAGGTTGTTATCAATGGTTACCCCTAGAAGTTTAGTTGTTGGATCGGGAGATTTGAGTGTACCATTATTGGATAAGACTGAAAAGTTCATTGGGAGTGATTTACGGGTAGGAGTGAAGAGGAGTTTGTTTTTTTTTTGGGGGGGGGGGGGTTCAAGAGGAGGCAGCATTGTAGAAATTAGTTTTCTGTTTTATTGAACATTGTCTGAGTTAGAGTCTGTAGCTGGGATTGAGATTTAGCTGAGCAGATTATTGTCGAATCATCTGCATATTGTACACAGTTAGTTAAAGGAATAGCTAGGTTGAGGTCATTGATAAATATTGAGAAAAGGAGGGGGCCCAATATAGAGCCCTGAAGAATACCTAGGGTAACTGGGAGATGGGATGAGAGGTTGTTGTCCCATAGCACTGCCTGCTGAATATTATCAAGGTAGGACTGGAACCATTTTATAGTCTTTGTGTCCAGAGACAAGGATTTTAGAATATTGAGAAGTAAGTGGTGGTTGACCATCTTGAATGCTTTTGAAAGTTCAATGAAAAGTGCTGAAGAGAGAAGATTGTTATTATGTTTTTATTGATGCTGTCAGTGAAGGATAGGAGTGCAGTTGTACTGTGGAAAGGCTTGAAGCCATGTTGAGATTTGGCCAGCAAATTGTTCTGGAGTAGGTGGTCTAGTAACTGTCTGTGGATGCACTTTTCCATTATTTTAGCTAATGGGGAAAGTAGTGCTATGGGACGATAGTTAGAATATTCTATGGAGTTTCCACCCTTGTGTAGGGGGATAATGAAGGAGATTTTCCAGATGGTGGGAATAGTGCTTTCTTGTATGGTTCTATTTATCAGCAATGATACAGGATAAGCTATGACTTTGGCTGCCTTTTGCAGGTATTCAGCAAGTAGCTGGTCATCTTAGGGGGTAGTAGGTTTTAGTTTACTTAAGAGCTTGCAGATGAGGGAAGTTGGAACAGGTTGCAGGTTTAGAGTTGGGAGAGAGTTAGTAGTATTGGTTGAAAGGGCAGAGCTATCGGCTGTTAGTTGATTAGCAAGTGTTTGGATGGTCTCAGTGAAGAAGGTATTAAAAGCATTAGCAGTTTGCTTTGGATTGTCAGAATTTGATCCTATAGGGGGTGGTGTTGCGGATTGGCCTGGTTGAAGTAGTCTGTTTATGCTAGCTCAGAACTTTTGGTTGTTCTGTTGGAGGTGGAAGTAAAAGTTTTTTTTATCTTCGAGTATAGCTTTCTTAGTTTCATTTCTTTTTTGCCTGAATTGTTGTTGGTCTACGGGGTTTTTAGTTGTTCTCCATAGTGCCCAAACTTTATTTCTCTGTTGAATTTTCTGCCTGGTTTTCTTTGTAAGCTATGGGGCAGGTTTAGATTTAATTTTGATGGAGCGCTTTGGTACATGGTGGTTAAGGATTGTTAAGAATTTTGAGTTAAAGTAGTTTGTTGCTTTGTCAAGTGGGAGGTATTTTATAGGTAACCAATCACATTCTTTTAGTTCAGCTTGGAAGTTATTGGGGTTAAAGTTTCTGTTGCTTCTTATTGTTTTATATATGGTTTGGTTGTGTGAGCTCGACCTTTGCCTGATTATGTAAGTGAGAGAATGGTCACTTGCATCAGCAGGGAGGGTCCCTACATTATAGAGTTGTTGGTGATTATTTATTAGAATCCAGTCTAGGATGGATTCTTTGTTATTGGGTTTATTAATTCTGGTTGGGGAGTTAATTGTTTGTGAGAAGCCATTAAGGTTAATATGGGAGGTTGGTGATTCAGTAGAGCAGTCCTTCCAGTCTATATTAAAGTCTCCAAGAATTATTGTCTCTTGGGGAATTTTTGTGGAGAGTTCAGCAAGGATACCTTCCAGAGTGGTAATGTTGTTACCAGGGGGAAAGTAGATACATATTACATTTAGGGATTTGCTGGGATTAAGTTGAAGTTTGGTGCTAATGATTTCTGCATTGTTTTCAGAAGAGGAACCAAGATCAAGTATAGATATTTGTAGCCCTACTTTATAAAGGATAGCAACACCACATCCTTTTTTTACTTTGCGGTCTTGCCTGAAGATGTTGTACCCAGATGGAATCATTTCAACATTCTGTGTAGTGGGTTTTAGCCATGTTTCTGTTCAATAAAGTATATCAAAGGAATGAACATCCAGGAGAGCATGGAGGTGGGCAATTTTATTATTTATGCTGCGAATATTGAGGTGAGCTATATAGAGTGAGTTGGGAGATTTAGACAGGATATTTTGGGTAGAGGGAACATGAATTTGTGGTTCTGTGCTTGTTTTATGCCCTGGTCCTGGGTTAGGATGAATGTCACCATCTGGTAAGGAGAGGTGTAATAGTTTGTTTAAGGGATTGTGGAGGTTAAAGTAATGGTGAAGAGGTTTTTTAGGTTTTAGATAGTTGTATTTGATATGGGTCAGTCTGTGATATTTAGCAGGTAAATAGCTAAGTTAAGATGTTATATTTATGTGTTCTGGGGAATTAATTAGAGGTATAGTACTTGTTTTGCATTGGGGAAGTTCAGCTGTAAATATGTTGACTGTTCATATGAGATTAGCAGGTAGGCTGCTGTTAGAGAAAGTAGGAGAAAGACAATGATTAGGAGCTTTAGTTGGATTTGGAAAAATCATGTTTGCATAGTGACTAATAAGCTTACCGGTGTTCTTTAAAGGGGAGGAGTTATACTATGGGTGATTAGAGAGAGGTGTATGTAGAATGTTAACAAGATGACTATTGTGATTGGATTGGAGAGGAAGAGGATGTGGTGAGGATGCATAAGCTTAGGAGCAGTAGGGGTGGGTGGAAATTGGGGATAAGGTAGGGGAGCGGAGTGAGCCCGCAGGGCGAACGGAGCAGGTAGAGACAAGAAAGGTAAGGAGCTGAAAAGAACAATCAGTTGAAGCAGGGATTACAGTAGGTAGGTAACCCTAAATACTGGAATAGATGTTATGGCCTACAGTTCAATTAGCAGGTCTGTGGATAAACAGTATATAGCAAAGGTGTAGTACAGGTCAGGAGAAGGCTTCAAGGCCTGGAAGGGGCAAGTCTACCACCTGGTGGGTAAAAAAGGAGGGAGTTTAGGTTCCTAATTCAAGAAAAGGAGTAGTGGTTCAGAGTGTCTTTTAATGGTGGAAAAAGTAGATTAGACTGGTTACAGAGTGGGGAGGGAGTAAAGCTGCTGGTTTTCCTGGCTAGCGCTTTATAGCCACCTAGATCTAATAATAAGTTACAGGCTATACTGACCATGATAGTTGAGACACATACTTTCATGCTCCCTTTACTGAGAAAGTACAGGGATAGGTTGCTCAACTGTGGAGACTGAAGGGAGTTTGGACAGGGTTCTTGTTCTTCAGGTTTTAGTTTCTGTGTCTTAGAGCAGTGCACTCAGATTGGAGAGCTGGGATTGTTTTAGGAGGAAAAGAGAGAGAAAAAAATAGTAGAAACAAGGTATTTAGTTTAGTATTAAAGTCATTGTAATTAAACAGAATATTACAAGCATATAATCATGTAGAACTGTAAAAAATGTAGTTCAGGCTATCAGGTTCTCAAGCTGTCTAGAAAGATGCATCACTCCTTACAAGTCCTCTAATCAGTATTATAGCAAGTCCTTATCAAAAGTAAGTCAGCAGAATTCTGGTCAAATCTTATTATTATAACTAGGCTTGGAACAAGACCATAGGAAACTACAAGGAAAATATCCAGTTAGGTAACAATGATAGCTGTAAAGGTATCATTAGCACTAACGCTATAGAACAATAACTATAACTATAGCTTAACTATAGTTTACATTAATAATGTAGTCCACACTTTTTATTAACAGCTTATATATATAAATAAATAATGCAGATAGTAACTATATATGTAAGCCTATATGTGCTTAATGAACATAAGTATTGTAAAAGCATCGCATGGTTAAATAAGCATATATAATTATTCCTGTATGAATGCTATCTGCCAAAACATTTACAATTGTTACAGCACTCCCAATGTTTTTAATCATAGACCTGAAACAATAACCTTAAGTGGACATTGCAGGGAAGTAGATTCCTCTAACTTAATGCAGGGACCTTGGACATAGTAAATATGTGGGAGCCTTAAGAAAAGTAAAGACTCAAGCATTAAAAATACTACATTAAATGACCACTCATATCGGACATCTGATTTCAGGTGGTGAAGCTTTTACATCAATGTTTAAGACTTAAGAACACCCTTTAGGTAGTGTACTGTAAAAACAAATTCACTTAGTAATACTTAAAGTCAGTATGTCTAATGGTACACTAATTCATTGAGGACAAACTTGAATTCTAATGTAGAAGCTGTAGGTTTGGATATTTAGCTAAGGCAAAGCTCAAGTTTAGAATTAGCCTCTCCATTCACATTTTATTTTATTGTTATCTATATTGGCTAGTTGCAGTGCAGTCCTAGCTTTCTCACATATACCTCTTATCCTTGTTGAAATTTACAAATACTACTTGTGTAAAAATCAGCCACGTTCGTACGTTTCACATTTAATTAGCTAGCAGAGGTGTGGTTAGTGATTACCATAAGCACCTATTACTCTAGATGCAATCTTAAATGTAGGCAAGTACGCCTCCTCATTTATTTCTTAGTCTGCTTTTAAACTATATTGGCTAGAGTATTCCATTATGACTTTCCGGACACTCCACTAATCTGTGGTGAAGATGTAAGTAAGAGCCAAATTATGACTTTGCACAGGTATCCCAGCCCCGATACTGCTCTGCTATTGCATTCTCTAAACATACGTGGAAGTTACACCAAATTGGTCTTATTGTGAAGACAACAATACAGAGACCAGATTTAGTAAGATGCTGTTTAAATAAGGCTCTTACATTTAGAGCAGCGTGAGTTAGGGAAAAAATAATAGTGTGGAAAACAGCTGTGGATGTGCACAATTGTACAAACTCTACGTGTACCTTAAGGTAGTACCATATCAGATATACTGATATAGTGGGATTTCTTACAAAAGGTGGAGATTACGACAAGTTCCTTTAAATGATAAAGTCAAAATTGAAGAGAAAGTGTAATAAAGTACTTCTTAATGGGGTTCTTAGAGGTAGAGCATCGTAGGTTTAGAAGCTATTTAGCTCTTCCAAGTTCCTTAAGTCGGTTTGGTCGCTAAGGACTCTCCAAGTGGGTGGCGCAGTTTGAGAAGCCTAGGTTTAGATTGTTCTTAAAATGAGATGTGAGATACCCTTTACGCAGCTTCTCAGTGCCACATTAACAGGATTGCATGTTGGTCAAATTTTTGTAAACTACAGCAACCAGATAATATTGCTTTGCTTAGGAAACATAGAAGTCTCTTAGCGTACGCACCAAAAGTTCTACAGAAGCTCACTTTGAAGTACAGTAATGCTACACTGCTAAGGCTAGCACTCTAACACATTGGAGAATAAACGTGCACCATTAACATAGAATTCTCTTAGCGTACGTATCAAAAGTTCTACAGAAGCTCACTTTGAATTACAGTAATGCTACACTGCTAAGGCTAGCACTCTAACACATTGGAGAATAAACGTGCACCATTAATGGGAGATACCTATAAACTACCTCTCAAGGGAGTGTAGTAATAAGTTAAGTATTCATATATGAATCTAAACCAAAAGAAATATTAAACATATGTTACCATGAAAGCCTCACTTCCTTCTTAAACAGTACATACTGCTCAACAATAAGGTAGTAGTTCAGTACTTACATTAGCCATGACACTGGGCCAGGAACACACAGCAGCTGGAGGCAGTTCTATAAAGGAAATGGTAGCCCAAGGCAGCATGTATTTATGGGAAAAGTGGAGGATGTGAGGTAGGGGGTGGGGGAAGGAGAGATGGGAAAAGTGGAGGATGTGAGGTATATAATGTATGCCTGTGGCCATGCTTTTACTTTCATAACACCAGAGGGGTCCACAGAAGGCAATTACTGGGGGGGGGGGGTACAAGATCAGACACTAGCCCCTGATAGTATTCATGCATCCTTGCAAGCATTTGTCTTCTCACTTTATTGAGACTGACTATTCTGTCAACTTTGAACATTAAACTTTGCACAGAACCTTTTTTTTCTTGAAAGAAGAATAAAAAAGAAAACTGAATTTCTATATTTACTTATGATTATTGTTCAGGCCATCATTAGATCAAAATAGTGGAAAATAAAACTCTAGGATGCGCTTTATATTGTCTAGAACTCTGTGACATCTGGTAGCATAACATCCCCTAGACCCCTGCCATATTTCACTTACTTCTTCCACAGTTATTACTGTATAGTCTTGGCCAGTTAGGGTGTGTTGAAAGGACATTGGAAAAGCTAAAAAGTAAGACAGAGTATATACAAAAATTAGCAGTCAGCTTTCCAGATGGTATGGGGCCATAATGTGGGAAAACAAGGGATGAGCACAGGGGTGTTCAGAGGGAACCAGTGTGCAAAAGGGGCCCACATGCTGTCCAATGTCTAAGGCTTCTTTTCACCTAAATCCAGCCCTGTTTATCACAGTCAGACATCTAAGGTTTAGAATGAGCTGGTACTCATGCGTGTGCACATGCGTGTATATATCTATATATACATATCATACCGCTCAACATTTTAGAGCAAGAAACCTGGACATAGCCATAAATAAAAGTGGGATAAAGGCCCAAAAATAGGGACAATTTTTAAATATTGCTCTTGCAAACTTATAAAATTGATAGAATAACAGGTTTTGCATTAGCATAAATTTTCTGAAGGGTATGAAGTCTGAAACTCACATGTCTATCATTACTTTCTCACTTCAGCCTTGAATGATTTTTTACTAATTTGCCAAAAAAACACAGTTCTATGAAAAACAAACCAAAAATATGAAGCAAAAATATGGACATTATGCGAAAATATGTACAGTTAAGGGGTATGAATTACATACATACATATATATATATATATATATATATATATATATATATATATATATACATATAGGTTTATTCTCAAATGTTTGAAAGTTAATTTATCATCATTCAGATGGTCCATGGTACAGGTGCAAAATCTGAAAATTGTGAGTTGAAATTACATCACCTCTGGAACGTTGAGACACAGCTTGCATTCATGGTTTTGAGCATTGCTGTTTACTACTGGATCACGCTACAGTGGGAATTGGGAAAATTGCCCTTTTCCTAACTGTAGTGTGATTTCAGAGATGGAATATATAATTAGCAGGGGGCGCAGGGGGGCTTGCCCCCCTGCTAAACATATGTGGGGCATATCCAGATGTCAAGGTAAGTTGGGTAATGTCGACAATGTCAACTTCAGCATTATCGACATTACCCCTTTCCTTGGTTTGAGGAAATGCCAGTGTAATTTTCATTCATTCTGATTGAGTAAGACATTACTCAAAGAAGAGACTTCCAGAAATTGGTAGTAAACCATATATATATATATGTGTGTGTGTGTGTGTGTGTGTGTGTGTGTGTGTGTGTGTGTGTGTGTGTGTGTGTGTGTGTGTGTGTGTATGTAAATATATACCTGTATATGTATATATATATATATATATATATATATATATATATATATGTGTGTGTGTGTATGTGTATGTGTATGTATGTATGTATGTATGTATGTATATATATATATATATATATATATATATATATATATATATATATATATATATATATATATATAAACGTGCATGTGTGTTTGTGTGTGTGTGTAACATGAGATAGAAACTGAAGAACTTTAAGAAGCCATTCTTGACAGACAGGCCGGGCTATGTATTAAATGACTAAACAACAAATTCTTCAAAGTCATAAAGTATTCTTGTGAGATACCTAGTCTTACTACTTCTGGCTTTTTCCTTTTTCTCTCTTTCACTCTCTGTCTTTGTATTTCCTGCCAGCTGTTTTTTTACAACATACTTTCTTGTCTCACTGTAGTGATTTAGAACAGTTACATTATACCATTTTTGCATCATAAATGTATCATTCGCATTGCAGACTCTCTTTACTCCATCATTATTCCAGTCTGCCTTATATCTAGTCAGTTGTACCACTTACTTTTCCCGGATCTCTTTCTGTGCATCACTTATTAAAACTAGATGCTAAGGCTAAAAATATTTCCTTCAGTTTTATTTGGGCCATTTTTCTTGTGTCTGTCACATCACCTCACTCCATAGCAGCAGGATGCATATATTAATATATTTATTTAATTTTGTCAACCTTGTTAATCCTACTGACCTTGAAACCGTCACAGTGTGAATCAGTAAGTCACTGAGCCAAGCAGTTCTCCTGAGTTACACTTGCAAAGAAGCAGTTGTGTGTAATGGGCTTATCTAATTAGCAAATTTAAAAAAAAAAAAGTGTTCTTAACTAGAACTTTAAGCTTAATGTGGTGTCATTTTAGATTTCATTAATACGGTAATATGATTTTTTTTTTTTACATTTCTAAATTCTATCTAATAGCAACAAAGTATGTGAAATGTGTCCCTCATTAGTGACTGAAAAACAGACTTGATGGCTCCCAAGACACTGGAAGTCTTGTTGAGAAAGAATATGATTGCAGGTTGTTAATTGACTGTGCCCCGCATGTGATAAACTTAATTGGCATATATAAAGCTTTCATATTAACTTAGTATAGCTTCTGATATCCCATGGACTGAAACTATTATTGTCATGTATTTGATTAGGATTAATGATACTGGCCTTAATTAAAAAGATCTGATAAATCTAGTGGGGCTAGAACACCTCAGGAGTGTGTGTAGTGCTGTACAATATTGCCTGAAGAATACAGTAGAGATGACATAGCTGCCTAAAATTTATGGACTTAACCTTCAGTTTGCAAAAAGAGCCTTTCACCAAACAGTTTGTTCTAAAGTCCTAATCATATGTGACATTAATATTTTTTGTTAAACAGAGTAAGATGTTTAAGTACTTGTAAATTAACCATGCCATAATCCAAAGGTGGGATATGATGGCCATTTAGAGTACTTATTCATTCTAAGTAGCATTTTTTTTCTGCAGGGGGAACCCCTCCATAGTATCTTTAATGTGGGAGACTATACCTTCACACCCCACTAATTATATATACTCGCTCCAAGGCTGCACATTACGCAAGAGGGAATTCTCTGAGATGCAGCAATCTCTGACTTAGTGTATGATTTTCTTTCATCACACTTAAATGTTTACCGTTACCCTAACGTATTAAGGGAACTCACTCTTTAGTAGAAAAGTATACCTGAAATACCCAGTGCAAACCCTTGCTCACAAAAGCAAACTTTACATAGACAACAGAACTGAATCGCAGCTATAAGTCAGCAAAAATAACCATGTTATCTATTTGTGTATCACAGGTAAACAATTGTATTCTGAAAATATGCAAATAATATGATGTATTTGAAAAGTCAAACAAGATGTGATGGTAAACAACATTTACTCTTTATGTTATGTGTGGGACTGTATCATCCCATGAGATAGATAATTAGTCATCTGATTTAACAACTAACTGTGTAAACATTTTAGTGTTTTAATACACTTAGGATATATTATTTTAAAAGCCCTGAGTTTTAAATGTGATACAATATTCTACAGAAGTGAGTGGCACTTTGTGTTCTGTAGTATTAAACTATAAGCAGAAACCCATGAAATTATTTGTTAATGAAACACAGAAATACTTGGTTACTGTACATGCTACCAGTCAAACCTATATGTGGTACAAACTTGTCTTTTCTAACATGTGCCCCATGCAATATAAACACTTGTTGTTAGTATATTCTTAAAATGCTTTATAGTATTGCAGTGTTGGTTAACACAAGTAATTATGTTTTTTTAAGTTGTTAATTTGATATTATTTATTAGTAATAAATGTATTACTGCTGTTCACATTCACTAAGTTTTGATGTGCCCCACTGCAGGTCTTGTTTATACAATAAATCAAACAGAAGTGTTGAAAGGCTCCTTAGGGTAACACAAATATTGTTGTAACTTGACTGAATGAACCCCTTAACAGCTAGATATGAATATAAGGAAGTACACATTCAGATGAATTTTAAATAGTTTAAGGAGCAGCAGGAAGGCATAGCTTTGTTGATGTAGTGGTGAGGCGTAAGTATAGGAAAAGTTGCCGTCAAACCTGTGGAGGTCATCTAAGACAAGTAGGAATTCAAAAAAGATTTTATTTTCTAAGTCTACAGATCTAGACAGCCTTTCTTGTAGTATAAAGGTGAAGCTGGGAGTGATTCTTGATTTGTTATTTCTTTTTTAATTCCTAGAGTCATGGCACTGAATTTAATGTTGCCTGATCACAGAATAATCCATGGAAGGTTGTGTATTTTGACATCTCTCTCTCTCTCATCTACTACACCAGGTTTTATTCTTGTCATACTTGGGAATATGACATCATTGTGATGATTTTGGTGATGTTAAGAACTATGTTATATAGAGAATTCTGATTGTATCTCTAACTGTATCCTACATATGTGTCTGAGATCTGGATATCAAATAATTAACCTTGGGAGCATAGTGAACTGATTCTTAAAAACTGGATCATAACATCCATGTCAAGAAAAGATAATAAATAGTCATGATCAGAAATGCATACTCAGAGGTGTAGCTAGATATTCTACTGCCTGTTGCCATCCCCCAGTTTGGCACCATATGCCGTTCCCCAATCTGGTACCCCCTACTCAACTACTTGGACCTCAGGACTTCAGGAGCAAAGGGAAAAAAAGCTTTTCTCTTTGGATTTGAGGAGCTGAACAGCTAAGGAAATAAAACTCTTCTATCCTTTTTCCTTTTAAGTAAACCAAGCTGCTTCCTATATTTTGCTACATTTGTATCAAGCAGCTGCCACAGTTTATCAGTTTATGCTACACAAAGAGTGCTAAGGCACTTCATTTCTGACCTTGGATGCAAAAATGCAATGGTGTAAAGACATATCAACATCTGCAGATCACACCACCTAGCATAAGATAATAGATCCATAGGTAAGCATTAGGTTAGCTGTCCTTGTGGGTCACTTTAAGCTAAGCCAGTTTACCTCTCAAAGAAAAAAATCAAACCATGTACCTTGTGACTTGAGAGGTAAATACCTTAACCAGTACACTAAAACCGTAACCCCTATACCAACCCCCAACACTTTGCACCTGAGGCGACTGCCCCCTTTGTTCCACCCTCACTCGATCTCTTTGCAGTCATAATTCTTCATAATGCATGGAATTCTAGCAGCTCGATGTACAAAATAGTATAAGATCTAGAAGTGTTTTACAGCTATGAAATATGCAAAACTCGTACTGCATAGACAGAAGTGGTGTGTCAATCTGAAGAACGAATGGCTTTAATAATCTGTTAGACACGTCACATTACTGTACTTCTTTTTATGACAGCAATGTGCAAACCATGTTTAAACCTATGAAAATGCTTTGACTGCTGTTCTGTGATGACCACTGTTATGCTCAACCATAATACAAAAGCTTAATTGAACTAAAAATTACCTAATAAATCTGTCTTTCCCTAAATTCAGAGCAAAATGTTTGTGGTTCATATACTGCATTGGTTTTATCTGGGTATTTTCCTATATTCAGCTAGTCCAGTAATGAGTAAAACAGAGATTAAAACCATAAAGGAAGAATTCTGAACTTATTCTCTAGTCATATGAAACAGGTTATCAATCGGCAGTTAAAAAGTTACATAACTTCAGCTAATTTGTAGATGTGACCTACAAAATGATACACTGTTTTATGCTTCAATCCACATTCCTTGACATAACACTGTAAATAAAAGCTCCGACAATGCCATGTGTTAACACTCTGCTTACCTAGGTTCATAACTAAGCTAATGACCCTGGAGCCTTTACAAGCCTAGCCCATATAATTTTCCTGGCATTGTGCCACCCGACATTAGTTCCCAGTGTCTCTATCAAGTATAACCACTCGAGTGATCCCCGGGGTGAACTGTCTATTTCCCATCCACTCATCAAGATTTCTCTTGAAGAGGGCCAGTGAGGTGCTCTGCTTGACATGTATGAGAAGTCTATTCCAGGGCATGGGCAGTCTCTGGGTTATGAACCTGTCCCTACAGCATGTGCTGTTGATTGTGGCAATGAGGATGAGGTCTCTGGAGCGTGTGGTGCGGAGGGATTGGGATTTCTTTAGATGTAGCATTTCTAACAGAGCTGGGTCAGACATGGCTTTCTAAGTCAGGCAGAGATCGCCTCTTAGTAGACGATATGAGACAGAGAATAGCTGGAGTTTTTTGAGTCTGTTCATGTAGGACATATGTTTAAGGCCTAGGATCCTCTTCATGAGGCACTTTTGTGGCCTCTCCAGCTGTTGCAGGTGTCTAGTGACGTACATTCTAAATGGGGCATTATACTCTATGATTGGTCTAAAGAGGGAAGAGTAGAGAGAAATGATGACCTCTTTCTTCCTGGATGCAAAAGCCTTGGTAATGAGATGTGCCACATAGAAGGACTTTCTGACCACAGTGGCAATGTGGTGGTCGATGGAGAGGTTGCTGTCAACCTGTCTCCCCAGATCTGTTATAATGCCTTCAGTGTTCAGTGGGCTCCCATTGATGTGATAATTAGTGGGAACTGAGTTTTTCCCAAATGGGATGATGACGCATTTTTTGGCATTAACTTTAAGGCCATGGTTTTGACACCAGTCATTGGTCTCAGTGAGGCCTTTCTGTAGGACGTCTGCATCACTTGGGGAGTTAATAATGGCTCCCAGCTTGCAGTCATCTGTGAACTTGATCCGCCAGAGTCCCTCCAATGTGGCCTGGACTTCTGAGAAGTAGATGCCAAACAGGAAAAGACCCAGGACCGATCCCTTTAGGACTCCACTCGTGACTGGTTGGCAGTCTGACTTGAAGTCTACTATTTTCACACTGTGGGTTCTGTCTGTGAGCCAGTTTGCAACCCACCTAACAATATAGGGTTTGATGCCTAGTTTGCTGAGTTTATCAATAATTCCTGAGTGAGGAATGGTATCAAAGGCCTTGGCCAGATCAAGGTAGGTTGTATGAATTGCCTTACCTTCATCCACCACTCTGGTGACTGACTCAAAGAAGTCAACCAGGTAGAGCAGGCATGATCTACTTTTCACATAACCAAATTGTGTGGGATCTACAGTTTGGAGATTCCCTATATCCTTGCTAATGAGTTCCATGATGATGCACTCCATAGCCTTACATATCAGACTCGTCAGGCTAATGGGGTGATAATTTCCAGGGTCTGTAGTAGCTCCCCCTTTATGGAGAGAGATGACTGTAGCAGTGCACCATTCAGTAGGGATAAAGCCTGAGGTAAGACTGTGAGTGAACAGGGCACACAGATGTGGTGCCAGTTCACTCTGTAATTCATGTAGAACACAGCCAGGGATATTGTTGGGTCCCATGGAAGATGTATTATTGGCCTTGGACCTGTGCTGCAGTAATGTTGGGTGCCTGGCATTCTTCCAGTATTGAGATTGGTCCTTTGGGGTGGGGTTAGAGTTGGCACTGAATCTGTCAGCCAGTATGCTGGCAATATCTGTTGGCACAGTATAGAAGGTATCATTGCGCAATAACTCAGAGCAATCTGGGTATTGCCATGGAGATTCTTGATGTAACTAGAGAAGGCTTTGTGGTTGTTTTTAGTGTCTGCTGCAATTTTGCCTTCATAGCACACACAGCACAGTAGTGCAGTAGTAGCATTGTCACCTCACAGCAAGAGGTTCTCTGGTTTGATTCTCAACTGGAGTGCTTTCTGTGTGGAGTCTGCATGTCCTCTCTGCATTTGTGTGGGTTTTCTCCGGGTACTCTGGTTTCCTCCCATGCTACAAAGACATGCATCTGGAGCATTTCTCCCTGGCTCTCTGCTGAAAATGGGCTTTGTTCCAAGTTAGACTTTCCTAGTAAACAAATGTTAAATAAATAAATAAAATAAAATAAATAACTGGCTTTGGATTTTGATGAGGGATCTCAACTTTTTGTTGAGGCTAATAAGGGAGTTTTTCCAGTCTTGGGACTTCACCTTTTTCTTCAGTAG